>NC_057948.1:37036953-37109453 GCF_018555375.3 Anguilla rostrata
TTCAGCCTGTGCTGGAATACAGGCTATCAGTTTGGTTCTGTGGTCATTTTTTTGATACACACACACACACACACACAAACACACACACGCACGCACACACACAAACACACACACGCACGCACACACACATGCACCCACACTCATACACACACGAGCACACACACACACACATACACACACACACGCACAAACATTTACACACACACACACATTCACGCACACACACACGCAAGTGCACACACACACACACACACTATCTCACACTCACACATTCACGCACACGCACACACACGCAAGCACAAACACACCTTGCTGCTGAGTATTCTCTTCTGTGCTGTGACTCTCAAGACTGAGAAAATATGCTGTTTCTATACTGACCTCTAGTGGAATCTCAGAGATGCTGCAACTCAAATGTCATACGATGGGAAGATGGCAGCCTTGCTCACATGCGAAGGCCGGTTGGTTAAAACGAATGCAGGTTTTCGTGTTAAATGCTCATATGTGGGATTTGGGGCTCCATGTTAGTTTCTGCCTCAACCATAAATTATATGGGGAAACTGAACCAACCCGTGTGAATGACATCATCATCAGCCTATTTGAGTTTTATTTCCCTTTCTTAACCACATAAACAGGAAACATCAATTTGCATGATATACTGTACATATGAGTCCCCAGCTTCTCCATCAGCTGAAAATGAGACTACAGGAAGAAACTGAATTAAGCAACGTGTCCTTTGTGTGTGTGCATTCTCAAGCCAAATAAAAACATACGCACAATCAACAAATAATTCCCTTCTAGCACAACCAGATAGATTTAATTCAAATAATATGATTTCCACAAAACTTTATACAATATGTACAGCCCAACGGTTGTGTCTTTCTCCTGAATAGTACAATTTCAATATATGTACATGGTAAAGAATACAATGAAAACGAGATTTCCAGAGAGGTGAGAGGTCTGGCTCTCCAGTCAGTCATGTGATTGTAGCGACCAGTCAGAACAGAATGAATGCCCTTATGCCCTTCAGGCTGGAGGCCACGCCCCTGGTATCTGTAGCCCCGCCCCCTTCAGACACCGGCAGCACACAGTCCAGTGTTACTTCTGCCTTTAATATAAAGAGCTCCCAACGAACTAGACAGAGAGTCAGAAGAAGGACGAATAAGAGGAGGAGGAGAGAGAGAGGGGGAGGGAGAGAATGAGGGGGGTAGAGAGAGAGAGAGGGAAAGGCAGAGAGATGGGGAGAGAGAGAAAGAGAGAGTGATTTTCCGTTATTGAAACACAAAAACTTTCTACAATTACCTAGAGTAATTGTAATCTGAACCATAAGGGGAAGAGAGAGAGGGGAGGAGAGGGAGTGGTTAGAGAAAGCGGGAAAGGGAGAGAAGGGGGGAGAGGGAGGAGAGAAAAACAGAGAGAGAGAGGAAGAGAAAGGGAGAGGAAGAGAGAGAGGGTGAGAGAGAGAGCGAGAGAGGTGGTGGGAGAGAGAAAGGGAGAGGAAGAGAGACAGAGAGAGAGAGAGAGGGAGAGATGAGTAGGGCGCTAAGCTGCACAGTAGCGCAGCTCTACTTCATGCTGGCCTCTATCCAGTCCTTGAAGTTGGCGGTGCGGGTGTAGACGGTGTAGAGGTCGGGGCTGCAGCCGTGCTGCTCGTACCCGTGACTGACCACGCCCAGCAGCCTCCACACGACCCCGCCCCCCTCCTGCCCCTCCGAGAACACGGGGGCGGAGAAGGAGGCGGGGGGGGGCAGCAGCGCGATGCCCCCGGTGTCGCCGGGGCAGATGTTTGAGGGTCCGCGGGGGTGCTGTCTGCCGCAGAGCATGTTGTCTGTGATGCTGACCGGCGCCCCCTGCTGGGCGTACTGCTGCTCGCAGTCCACCACGTCCCCCAGCTGGATGAGCCCCGCCCGCGCGGTTTCGGCGTCGGCCGCGCCCGTCTCCCCCCGCGCGTCGGGCAGGATGGACCAGCCCACCACGTAGGCCTGCTGGGCGATGACCTCGCCGCCCTGCCGGAGGGGGAGGCACACGGGCAGCACGCGCTCCCCAATCCGCGCCTTGTCCAGCAGCTTCAGCACCGCCAGGTCTGAGTCCAGCATCAGCGGGTCGTAGTTGGGGTGCACCAGGACAGAGGACACCTGCCGAATCAGACCCGGATGGGTGAGGGGACTCCACAGCACACACCTGGCAACCCTCAACCAACACTTCCTCACGATTGGCTACCGGTTCAGGAATGAACCTAATTTTTTAGCAAATTTCAATTCTAAAGAAATATTTACAGAGATATCCTCATCCAAGGCACCCTGGATTATAATACACTGGAATCCGATCTGTTTTAAAATGCATAAGATATTTGTTTTGAATATATTTTTTAAATGCGATCTGCATGAGAGCGGACTCCAGTCTGATGTAAAGGACATGGCGGCTGAGCCTCACGCAGGTGCACAGGTATGAGCGCCACTCTGACGGGCAGCTCCGCCCCTCTTACCCGCAGGTGCTGGAGGTTCTTGGTCTCCCTGTCGTCGCTACGGTAGTGTTTTCCCATCACCACCTTGATGTTGCCGGGGGCGATGGGCAGCAGCTTCCCGAGATGGGTCACACAGTGGGCCGCGACCACCACGCTGCGCTGGTTCACCAGGGCCCCGCTGCAGACCAGCTGCCACGCCGCCCCCCCATCCTCTTCCTCACCCCCCTCCTCCTCGCCGGCCTTGGCCTTCCCCAGCCTGCCGGCCAGCGCCGCCATCTTGTCCGGTTTGCTGGCGGGGTCGGCGGGGGACCGGCGGTAAATGGCGGCGTGCCACGGCCAGCGGGTCTGAGCCAAACTCTCAGACTCAAAGCCTGGGAGCTTACCACACACTGAGAGGGGGGGGGGGAGAGAGAAAGAGAGGGGGGAGAGATTGGGGAAGAGAGAGAGCGGGAGAGAGAGAGAGGGGGAGGGGGGAGGGGGTGGAGGAGAGGGGGGAGGGGGGAGAGAGAGGGGGGAGAGGGGGGAGAGGGGGGGGGAGAGATTGGGGGAGAGGAGGGGAGAGGGAGGGAGAGGGGAGATAGAAAAAAAGGGGAAAGGAGAGACAGAGAGAGAGAAAGATAAATAAATGAACACAGTTGGGGTTGAAGGGTCAGGAGAGGGTAGAATAATAATACAGTCATCATGAATTCAACTTCTAATACTTCAGTAAATAATTCCACCACTCAGAAAGCCCCATACCTTAACATTTGCTCTTTTGGAGAAAACAGCTCTTTTTCAAGCTATAACTATATATCTATTTATCTATATGTTTAAATCAATGTCCTTAGCCCATCTATCTGCGTAACATGCAGTAAGATCTTGTTAATTAAATGTTTTCCTTTTATATTAAGCCTATGAAGTACAGGGCATGGGGGCTGGGGGCTGGGGGGTTGGGGGGCAGATTGTTTCATACCCGCATCCTTCCACAAAGCTCTCATTTATCACTTCATGTTTCTCACACAGACGCTAAAACTGGGTTTTGTTTAACCCCAACAATACGATACCTGATTCTGCTTATCAATGTCTTGATTCAAGACCATGATTTAGTTCATCAGTTCAATTTGCTTTAGTGCTGGGCTAAAACAAAAATATGCACCCACAACAGTCCTTTCTGGATAAGCCTGGACACCCCCGCGCTGAAGCTAACGGGCTGGACACCCCCGCGCTGAAGCTAACGGGCTGGACACCCCCGCGCTGAAGCTAACAGGCTGGACACCCCCGCGCTGAAGCTAACGGGCTGGACTGACAGGCGCTGATGCTAATGGGCTGGACTGATGGGTGCTGATGCTAACAGGCTGGACTGATGGGTGCTGATGCTAATGGGCTGGACTGACCGGTGTTGCAGGTTCAACAAGAGGTTCCCCAGGCACACCCGAGCTGAAGCTAATGAGCTGGACTGAAGGGTGCTGATGCTAACGGGCTGGACTGGCGGGCGTGATGCTAACGGGCTGGACTGATGGGTGCTGATGCTAATGAGCTGGACTGAAGGGTGCTGATGCTAACGGGCTGGACTGACGGATGCTGCAGGTTGTTGATGTCTTGATTCAAGACCATGATTTAGTTCATCAGTTCAATTTGCTTTAGTGCTGGGCTAAAACAAAAATCTGCACCCACAACAGTCCTTTCCGGATACGCCTGGACACCCCCACGCTGAAGCTAACGGGCTGGACACCCCCGCGCTGAAGCTAACGGGCTGGACTGACGGGTGCTGCAGGTTCACCGTGAGGTTCCCCAGACACACCCACGCTGAAGTTACCGAGCCGGACTGATGGGTGCTGATGCTAACGAGCTGGAATGATGGGTGCCAATGCTAACGAGCTGGACTGACAGGTGCCGATGCTAACAGGCTGGACTGACAGGTGCCGATGCTAACAGGCTGGACTGACAGGTGCCGATGCTAACAGGCTGGACTGACAGGTGCCGATGCTAACAGGCTGGACTGACAGGCTCTGAAGCTAACGGGCTGCACTGACGGGCACTGAAGCTAACGGGCTGGACAGATGGGCGCTGCAGGTTCACTGCGAGGTTTCCCTGTCTCTGCTGCCCTCACCTGGCGAGCAGGAGACATGGCGGCCGCTCCACTTGCCAGTCTTCAGGCAGGTGCGGCGGGGGCTGCCGGTGTGGTGGTAGAAGGGGGAGGCGCACTGGTACTCGATGTGCGTGTACAGGTGGTGGAACCCGGGGGCCAGCGGAGGGAGGGCGGCGGGGGCCATGGTGGGGCTGGACAGGCCCATCCGCTTCCCCAAACTCTGCGAGGAGTAGAACTTGTGCACCGGGGTCTTCCTGAGGGACAACGGAGGGTCAGGAGAGATGGGGGTCATTATGAGCCCACATGTGATCCAGGCTCCCGGGGGGGGGGGGGGGGATGAAAGAGCACAGGGATTAAATCTGAGAAAACAGTGGCTTGGGTTACCAATAAATACTGTTAGCATATTCAGGGGCATGTGGCTATGATCAACACAAAAGCATGTGACTGAAACGATTAATGCTGGCAGTTCTGAGATGGGATTGTGGGGGGGGAGGGGGGGAATGTGAGGTTGCGGCTCAGAATGTGTGTGAGTTGGCAGGGTAGCTACCGATAGGGGACCTGGGGGGGCAGGACCCTCTGTCTGACCAGCTCCGACACCTTGGGCTCCCGACATGCTAAAAACACACACACCACAAGGGGGCGCACCTTACCTCACAATACATTACATCCATTTTGCAGACATACAGCGGTTTGAGCCAGCCCAGGCTTCACCAGAGGCAGCGCAGACTGCTGCTGCTGCTGTAACCTGTATGCTGGACTGGCTCAAATGCACAAATGCAGTACCTCTGATGCACAGCGGCTGTTCCCCGCTCCTGGGGTGTTAAGTGGGGGGGGGGGGTAGTACCTCTGATGCACAGGGCTGTTCCCCGCTCCTGGGGGGTTAAGTGGGGGGGGGGCAGTACCTCTGATGCACAGCGGCTGTTCCCCGCTCCAGGTCCCGTTCAGCAGGCAGGTCCTCACTGCGCTGCCGCTCAGGGCGTGGGAGTTGTTGCAGAAGAACTCGGCTCGGTCTGGTTCCCTTCCAGAGCCCAGCACCACCGTGTGGTACCCATTATACAGCCTTGGAGGAAACAGGCGACACACGACCCACACTCACACACACACACACACACACACACACACACACACACACACCACACACACACACACACACACACACACAACACATACACACACACACACATCACACAACACACACACACACACACACTACACACGCACACACAAACACACTACACACACACACACACACACAACACAACACATACAACACACACACACACAAACACACACCAACACACACACACACACACACAAACACATACACTACACACTCACGCACACACCACACAACACACACACACACACACCGCACACACACACAAACACATACACACACACAAACACACACACACACACACACACACACACACAACACAGCACACACACACAACAACACACACACACACACACACACACACACACACACACACACCCCACACACACACGCACACACACACACGCGCGCACAGAAAAGACAGCAGTTGAGAGCAGCAAGCCCACAGTCAGGCCCTGGTGTGATATGTTTTGATTGAGGCAGATGAAGAATTTATTTAACAAAGAATATAAAATGGAATCACCACTGATGCTTTGGTTGTCTCCCTCTGTCTCTTGTCCCGTCTGTTTGTCGCCTCCTGGCTCTGATCCTCGTCCCGTTCCCGTGGACTCCACTCCCCTTCCTGTATCTTTGTCTCGCACTGTTTCCACGGTAACTCCTGTATCTTTGTCTCGCACTGTTTCCACGGTAACTCCTGTATCTT
Source organism: Anguilla rostrata (assembly GCF_018555375.3). NCBI lineage: Eukaryota > Metazoa > Chordata > Actinopteri > Anguilliformes > Anguillidae > Anguilla > Anguilla rostrata. Next base: position 37,043,303 of record NC_057948.1, read on the forward strand.
TGCTTCCCACTGTAATTCTCCCTGTGTCTTTACCGACAGCAGTGCCTGTATCTTTGCCCGCAGCAGTAACTGTGATCCCCCCTGTATCTGGGCTTTTGTCTATGTCTTTGGCCCCCCCTGTATCTGTGAGTTTTCCTGTAGCTTTAGTAGCGCCCGGATCGGGGCTTTTGTCTGTAACTTTCTCCTTGTCCGCGCTCTCAGCGGTGTTCACGTCTTTGCCCCCCGCCGCAGTGGTGGCTTTCCCTGTATCTTTGCCCCCCGCTGCCACAGTGACTTTTCCTGTATCTTTGCCCCCGTCGCTTCCCTTGCTTCTCTCGTTATCTTTGCCCTCCACCCTGTTCATGTCCTCGTCTGCGTCTTTGTCTTTCTCCCTCTCTTTCTCCTTCTCTTTTTCCGCCTCTTTTTCCAGGCCAGCGTCTGGGTCCAGTGCTGTGAACAAACCCAGACACAATCACGTACTGGCAGGTTAGCGTCGTTCAGTTAGTCAGGTAAAACAAGCCAATAAATAAATAAATGCATACATACAATATAATACAATACATTTAAGCCAGCTACAAATTGTGGTAATATTTACAATCATGCCAATGATCTAACAAAACTGCGTTTATGACTTATTTCTAGTGTAGATTTGTCAAACTGCAGTTTCTGTGATTTCCTTTCGATCAGCACTAAACTTAAGCCTTGGAAACAACCTATCGGAGCTTTCAGTCAGTCAGTGACATATTGATCGCCTAAGTCCTGACATGGACAATAAAATCAGCTGCAGACACTGCAGTGTTCAGGGCGTAGTCCGACATCCCTGCTCGAACGCAAGACGAGTAGCTGCGGCAGTATTTGTGAGCGCCTGCAGTGCTGCACCTGAGACACAGGTGGGCGCTGTCCCGCTCCAGGTGCTGTTGGGCAGACAGGTTCTCTGGGAGGCTCCGCGCATGACGTAGGGCCGATAGCACAGGTACTGCACGGCGATGGCGATGTCCTCCGGGCCGTACACCAGGAAGTGGTCACCATGTGCGGGCTTCTCCGGAACACCACAGGTGCGCTCCCGGGGCACTGGGGGGGGCGGGGTGGGGGGGAGGGAGCAGGGCAGGGGGGGAGAGCGCATTTAATGCAACGACCCGACACTTGCACCTTCAGTGCTTCGCACGCTGCAAGGCGCTGGAATGAGTGACAGGACATTACATCCAATCAGAGGCTGGAGGGCCCAGCTCCCGAGCTGACCGGTTGGTGCAGCCAGCCGCATTCCACTCAGAAGGGGCGGGATTAAGCCAGCTGAGGTCCGCTGTGTAATCACTGCACTCCGTCCCCCAATAACACACCAGATCCCACAGGCTGCCATCAGCGTGCCTCACAGCTCTGCTCCATACAGCTCTCCCCTGCAGTACAGTGCAGTGTGCACTACAGGCTGTGACACAACTGGCTCTCAGTGTGTGCATGCTCGTGTGTGTGTGTGTGTAACTGGACAGGCATATGGGGGGGGGGGGCGCCCCGCCCTGTGGCTGCAGGCTCTTACCGCAGAGCGGAGGGGGGGTGCTCCAGGACCCGTTCAGGCCGCAGGTGGCGCTGCGGGGGCCCTGCAGAGAGAACCCGGGGTCACAGCGAAAGGTGACTCGCCCCCCCAGGTGGAGGTGGCCCCCCTCCACGGCTCCGTGCGCTGGCACCGGGGGGGTCTCGCACATCACCACTGACAGGGTCACACAGCCCCAAAAATACCCCCGTTACACCCCAGCGTAAATAAAGACTGGCAAACGTATGGCCTAGTACATCAACAAAACTTTCACCAAAAGTGGAGGCTAGCAGGAGCACGCGATGCTACATTCCAAAACAAGCCGTGTGCATAATAATCTCCATTGTGCAGCCTGATGGATGATTATGATGCTGTTAGCATGTAGCTAGCATTAGCAAAGCTATGATCGAAAGCTTGCGACAGCAAACGCACAGTTACGCACAGTTACACACATGCCTAAAGGGCTGAGACACACAGCTCCTGTCTCACCACACATTTATATTGTGTCCCTGATTTTTATATTACTTTCATATGGAAATATGAATAAATCTTTCAGTTTCCAGCAACTGTGGTGATTTATATTTGGGTAAGATTTTGACTGTTTTAATTTTTCATTGGAAATTTTTCTTTGGAATTATTATTATTATTATTATTATTATTTATTTATTTTTATTATTATTATGTTCAGAGATAGGTTGTGTAAAGGCCATGTTTATGAACTAACACAAAATTATGAACTATCAAAATTACGCACGTGGGGAGGGTTTTAACAGGCGCACGCTTTGAGAAGGATGTGGGGAACGTTTTAACAGGTGCACGCTCTGAGAGGCATGTGGGGAACGTTTTAACAGGCGCACGCTTTGAGAAGGATGTGGGGAACATTTTAACAGGTGCACGCTCTGAGAGGCACGTGGGGAACGTTTTAACAGGCGCGCGCTCTGAGAAGCGTGGGGATTGTTTGGAAGCAGTACACTGGGTGGGACTCAAAACCAGTAAAAATAATATGAGCTTGTGGTATATCATCCCTCAACTCCCTCCAGTACCTTTCCCCTTATTTTGCATTCTTCTCTCTCTCTCTCTCTCTGTCTCTGTCACTCACTCACTCTCTCTCTCGCTCACTCGCTCATTCTCTGTCTCTCATTCTCGCTCTCGCTTTCTCTTTCTAACTCATTCACACTCTGTGCTGCTTGTTGCTAATGTTAACAGGAGCTACAAATATATGTGGTTCACTTTGAGGGAAAAAACAAATACTTTAAAGTAACTGAAAGTCGGGCAGATTGGATGTTTTGAGATAATGGCTTTACTGTGTGAGCTCAGGTCAGCAGCTGCTGTATTTCTGCATTCATTTGTTTGTAACCTTGTTTTAGCTCCACACGCTAATGAGGGAACTTTACCCCTCTGTGGCATACGGAGGATGTGTGTGCAGTGTGTACTGAGTAAAACTTTACTCTCCTGTGGCATACGGAGGATGTGTGTGCAGTGTGTACTGAGTAAAACCTCACTCTCCTGTGGCATACGGAGGATGTGTGTGCAGTGTGTACTGAGTAAAACTTTACTCTCCTGTGGCATACGGAGGATGTGTGTGCAGTGTGTACTGAGTAAAACTTCACTCTCCTGTGGCATACGGAGGATGTGTGTGCAGTGTGTACTGAGTAAAACTTCACTCTCCTGTGGCATACGGAGGATGTGTGTGCAGTGTGTACTGAGTAAAACTTCACTCTCCTGTGGCATACGGAGGATGTGTGTGCAGTGTGTACTGAGTAAAACTTCACTCCAGGAGTCCAGCTCTTTACGGGCGTCTCTCTTCATGGAAAATACACTCGTCCGAAAGGGCGCTTTGTCTCCCCCCATTTTTATAGACACACATTTAAATTACAGACCTCTGGAGAAAGGAGCCGTGCTCCAGCGTTCATACGCCCCTGGGGATGAACACGGGCCTGGAAACCGAGGATCGCTTCCAGGGACGTTTAAAAGAGAACGAGATCTGCACGAAAATACAAGTTCACGTCCGAGGAATGCGCGTGGCTGGATGTAACGTGCATTTAAGGACCGGTCTGGCAGGGGCCGCTGGACAGGGCTGTGTGCCAGGCGCATTCAGCAAAACGCACTGCAGACACACGTCCTTCACCGAGCCTTATGACCTCCCAGGAACCACGCGATCCACTTCCTGTCTGATCAGCTCTGCATTTTTAATGCTAATGGGACTGCAAGACCAAACACAGACCCTTATCCCAGACAGAAGCTCTTTGATTGACAGGAGCTTGGGTGCGATACACATTAGTCCTTACATTTGCTTTACTGATAACAAGGGAAGTCTGAAGGGTTCATTCAGGTAAACCCTTGAGGAAGAGACGTAACCTGATCTGCCTCAGTGAGACATGCATCGCTGTGTGAGCCGCTCTGGATGAGAGAGGCTCTGAGATGTACCTGCGATTCTGGGCCACGGCCAGTGTTGCCAGGTCCGCGGTTATCACTGGACTTGGGCTACTTTTCAGATGGAAAATGAACTGCTGCGGGTCGTAGATTTTGGGCTGTTATTTTGCTAGTGCCGCGGTTGTGGAGAAGGGGAGCTCTCTTTGACTGTCTCTGCAGACAGCCCAGTGGAGGAGAGCAGTGCTATACTACTGGTATCACTACTAACACCATTCATTTCCTCCCCTTGGTCCACCACTGCACCCCCCCCCCCTCGCCTGTGCACCACTGCATCCCCCCCTCGCCTGTGCACTACTGTGCTCACTCCTCATCCCGGATCTGGGTACCTTTGGTGCAGGTTTTCAATGCCTTTTGAAAATGCCTTTGCCTTTCAATGCTGGAAATTCCCCCTTGACCTGGCGACCCTATTGGGGGGCGACATAGCTCAGGAGGTAAGAGCGGTTGTCTGGCAGTCAGAGGGTTGCCAGTTCGATCCCCCGCCCTGGGCGTGTCGAAGTGTCCCTGAGCAAGACACCCTCTGGTGAGTGAGAGGCATCAGTTGCAAAGCACTCTGGATAAAAGCGCTGTATAAATGCAGTCCGTGCACCATCACCCTGCCGGCGGTTATGCAGACTGGCCGCGTACCGAGCCATGAGCTCACAGCGCCGCCAATTCCCCCGGGAACCGGGAACCGGGAGCGACGCAGGCTTTTCCACCGGCCCAGATGCCAGCCGACACCACGATCCCCAAAAATAGCAATGAGTCAACACAGGCCAAACAAGCCCCCCCTCCCCCCCAAAAAAATAAAGAATTTTCCTCCTTTCTGTCACCAATGTGTTTTCCACATCGAGCATGAACCCATCGAACCAATGAGACGAAGCCGTCGGAGAACAGCCGCGGTGCGCTGGGGGTGTGTGTGTGTGTGTGTGTGTGAGTGTGTGTGTGTGGGTGTGTGGGTGTGTGTGTGTGTGTGTGTGAGTGTGTGTGTGTGGGTGTGTGGGTGTGTGTGGTGTGGTGTGTGGTGTGTGTGTGTGAGTGTGTGGGTGTGTGTGTGGTGTGGGTGTGGGTGTGTGTGTGGTGTGTGAGTGCTGTGGGTGTGGGTGGTCGCTGGTGGTGTGTGATGTGGGGTGTGTGGTGTGGTGTTGTGTGTGTGTGTGTTGCCTTGATGTGTGTGTGATGTGAGTGTGGGTGGTGTGTGTGTAGTGTGTGGGTGTGTGTAAGGATGGTGTGTGGTGGGTGAGTGCATGTGGGGGGGGGCAGCTGGGTGTGTGACATGAAACGAGCGAGTTTGTTCCTGTGCAAGAGCATTTCACTTCACTGATACTGCGATGCTGGGGGGTGACGTAACTGAGGCCTGTACAACTAAGGACCTGTAGGCCTAGTGCAAGGAGAGTCAAGGGGCAGCATTCTGTGAAACAATCAACCCACGGCTTATTTACACAGAAATATAAAGTCCTTCATGCACTCACAGATCGCTCCAAGAAATGACCCCGAATCTAACCTGACACCTAATCTGAACTGATACCCTGTCAGCCTCAGGACAAGCTCAAAGCATGTACATGCTTGCACACACACACACTCACACACACACACACACACTCACACACACATGCACTCATGCACTCACACACTCACACACACACACACATACACCACACACACACACACACACCACACACTCACCACACACACACTCACACTCACACACACACACCACACACACACACACACACACACCACACACAAACCACACACACAACCACACACACAACCACACACACTCACACACACACACACCCACACACACCACTCACACACACACACACACACACCACACTCACACACACACACACACACACAACACACTCCATCACACACATCACACACAAAACACACACACTCACACGCACATGCACATACACACACACACACACACACTCACACACACATGCACACACACAAACACACACTCACACACACATGCACACACACACACACACACACACACACACACACACACACACACACATACACATGCACTCACACACTCACACACACACACACACAGTAGCAGCACAGCTCAGCTGAATGTGATGGAATGTGGAATGAGATGGTCAGCAGGAAGGTGACTCCCCCTTCCAGGGGGATCTGTCCTGGATGTGCAGGTGAGACGGGGGGGCAGAGGAGGGAGGTGAGGGGGCTGAGGTGGGGGGGCTGAGGGAGGGGAGGGATGAGACGGGGGGGCTGAGGTGGGGGGGCTGAGGGAGGGGGGGCTGAGGGAGGGGAGGGATGAGAGAGGGGGGCTGAGGTGGGGGGGCAGAGAGAGGGGTTGTGGGTAACTCACCGTTCTCACAGCGCCTGCCAGTATAGCCGGCCAGACAAGCGCATCGGTACGAGTGGGCGGAGTCCAGGATGCAGGTCCCATCATGCAAACAGGGGGAGGAGCTACACGCTGTGAGTGACAGAAATGCCGGAGTGGGGAGTTATTAAAAAGGCTCATTTTAAAACCTGAGACGTGACAGCGCATCATTAGCATCCCGGAGGCTGGATCACTGCCACATGCTTTCCACAGCTGGATTAACTGTGTTTGGCAGGCATCCCACCTGCAGCAGCTAGGAGCGCAGGAGCGTTTGGGAACCAGTGATTTCTGACTCACGGTTCTGACAGGCTAATCTCTATTAAGTGTTTTAAGGTAAAACTTCCCAGAGGAGAATCCGGGCACGCGCTTGGCATGACGCCAGGACGCTGAGCTGTGGCACTGGTTCTCAGGTATGTGCGTGCGTACGTGGGTACCTGAGGCCTCCTGGAATATGGCGAAGAAACCGTCAAAGTTCTTATAGCCGTCAGAGACGAAGAGGATGTGCAGAAAGTTCCCAGAGCTCCTGATTGGCGGAGGTCTCTGGTTCCCGCAGTATCGGCCAATGACGCGAGAGTTTAGGTCCTCGCCATCCCGCACCTCCACGAAATCGTAGCGGCAGCTGTGGTCGTACTCCAGGCTGAGCATCATGAACCTGTGAGGAGGAGGAGGAGAGTTTACCTGTGTACAGGGGGAGAGTTTACCTGTGTACAGGGATTCACCTGTGTACAGGGGGAGAGTTTACCTGTGTACAGGGATTCACCTGTGTACAGGAGGACAGTTTGCCTGTGTACAGGACAGTTTTCCTGTGTACAGCAGGACAGTTTGCCTGTGTACAGGACAGTTTGCCTGTGTGCAGGACAGTTTGCCTGTGTGCAGGAGGAGAGTTTGCCTGTGTACAGGGGGACAGTTTGCCTGTGTGCAAGACAGTTTGCCTGTGTGCAGGGGGACAGTTTGCCTGTGTACAGGCCAGTTTGCCTGTGTGCAGGACAGGACAGTTTGCCTGTGTACAGGGGGAGAGTTTGCCTGTGTACAGGACAGTTTGCCTGTGTGCAGGACAGTTTGCCTGTGTACAGGGGGAGAGTTTGCCTGTGTACAGGACAGTTTGCCTGTGTGCAGGACAGTTTGCCTGTGTACAGGAGAGTTTGCCTGTGTACAGGACAGTTTGCCTGTGTGCAGGACAGTTTGCCTGTGTATAGGACAGTTTGCCTGTGTACAGGAGAGTTTGCCTGTGTACAGGACAGTTTGCCTGTGTGCAGGACAGTTTGCCTGTGTACAGGGGGAGAGTTTGCCTGTGTACAGGACAGTTTGCCTGTGTGCAGGACAGTTTGCCTGTGTACAGGAGAGTTTGCCTGTGTACAGGACAGTTTGCCTGTGTACAGGAGAGTTTGCCTGTGTGCAGGAGAGTTTGCCTGTGTGCAGGACAGTTTGCCTGTGTATAGGACAGTTTGCCTGTGTACAGGAGAGTTTGCCTGTGTACAGGACAGTTTGCCTGTGTGCAGGACAGTTTGCCTGTGTACAGGACAGTTTGCCTGTGTATAGGACAGTTTGCCTGTGTACAGGAGAGTTTGCCTGTGTACAGGACAATTTGCCTGTGTGCAGGACAGTTTGCCTGTGTGCAGGACAGTTTGCCTGTGTACAGGACAGTTTGCCTGTGTACAGGAGAGTTTGCCTGTGTACAGGACAGTTTGCCTGTGTACAGGACAGTTTGCCTGTGTGCAGGACAGTTTGCCTGTGTACAGGACAGTTTGCCTGTGTACAGAAGAGTTTGCCTGTGTACAGGACAGTTTGCCTGTGTACAGGACAGTTTGCCTGTGTGCAGGACAGTTTGCCTGTGTACAGGACAGTTTGCCTGTGTGCAGGACAGTTTGCCTGTGTACAGGACAGTTTGCCTGTGTACAGGACAGTTTGCCTTTGTGCAGGACAGTTTGCCTGTGTACAGGACAGTTTGCCTGTGTACAGGGGGAGAGTTTGCCTGTGTACAGAAGAGTTTGCCTGTGTACAGGACAGTTTGCCTGTGTACAGGGGGAGAGTTTGCCTGTGTACAGAAGAGTTTGCCTGTGTACAGGGGGAGAGTTTGCCTGTGTACAGGACAATTTGCCTGTGTGCAGGACAGTTTGCCTGTGTACAGGACAGTTTGCCTGTGTACAGGAGAGTTTGCCTGTGTACAGGACAGTTTGCCTGTGTGCAGTTTAGCTTCTGGCAGAACACGTGGCTGTTTCAGCCAGGCTTTAAAGAAGAGGGATGGCCTACAGGTGTCAATGTCGTTATAATAAAGCGCAAGAATGTTCGCTTATTTCATCCAGACCTTCCGCCATTCCGCTCTAAGGCCAAGAAAACCTCAAAGGCAAAATAAAAATATATATCTTCCCCCCAAAATATCTTTGAAATGGTTTATAATTGTCTCACGACATCAAGTCATAAATATCGTGAAACAAACAGCATGCAAAGCCAGAAAAAACTCTATTGTGGAAGAAATTTATGAAAACATTTAAACATGGGTCGGGCTGCACCTGCCACCTCATGGAAAATCTGAGGACACATGAAATGTCTAAATCTAATCGAGAGAGAAAAAACATCCCGAATTGCAGTAAAGGAGAGTAGGGATACATGTAAAGCATCATAAATGTAACATGGTCAATGGCTGTTTGTACACACTGCTGCTGCAGTAGCCATTTCAGGTTTGTACATGTGCAATTCAGCCCACTATCACATTCCAAAAGAACTGAGAAATTCAACAAGAACCGAGCAATTTGACAAGACGGAGCAATTCCACAACCTTTGTGGGAAAAATTTTGTATAACAGTCTTTGTGCGTGGTAAGTAAAAATCCATTCATCCGTTCATTGTCTATACCCACTTATTCCTGGTCAGGGTCAGGGTGGAGCTGGAGCCTATCCCAGCATGCATTAGGCGAGAGGCACCAGTTAATCGCAAGGCACACACACCATTCACAAACACACACGCATACACACACGCACACGCATACCTAGGGGCAATTTAGACTCTCCAGTTAAGCTCACCTGCATGTCTTCGAACTGTGGGAGGAGGAGGAAACCCACATGGGCACAGGGAGAACACGCAGACTCCACACAGACTCCACACGGAAAGGGGAGAACACGCAGACTCCACACAGAAAGGGGAGAACACGCAGACTCCACACAGAAAGGGGAGAACACGCAGACTCCACACAGAAAGGGGAGAACACGCAGACTCCACACAGAAAGGGGAGAACACGCAGACTCCACACAGAAAGGGGAGAACACGCAGACTCCACACAGAAAGGGGAGAACACGCAGACTCCACACAGAAAGGGGAGAACAAGCAGACTGTACACAGAAAGGGGAGAACACGCAGACTGCACACAGAAAGGGGAGAACACGCAGACTCCACACAGAAAGGGGAGAACACGCAGACTCCACACAGAAAGGGGAGAACACGCAGACTCCACACAGAAAGGGGAGAACACGCAGACTCCACACAGAAAGGGGAGAACACGCAGACTCCACACAGAAAGGGGAGAACACGCAGACTCCACACAGAAAGGGGAGAACACGCAGACTGCACACAGAAAGGGGAGAACACGCAGACTCCACACAGAAAGGGGAGAACACGCAGACTGCACACAGAAAGGGGAGAACACGCAGACTCCACACAGAAAGGGGAGAACACGCAGACTGCACACAGAAAGGGGAGAACACGCAGAGACTCCACACAGAAAGGGGAGAACACGCAGACTCCACACGGAAAGGGGAGAACACGCAGACTCCACACACGCAGACTGCACACAGAAAGGGGAGAACACGCAGACTCCACACACGCAGACTGCACACAGAAAGGGGAGAACACGCAGACTCCACACAGAAAGGGGAGAACACGCAGACTGCACACAGAAAGGGGAGAACACGCAGACTCCACACAGAAAGGGGAGAACACGCAGACTCCACACAGAAAGGGGAGAACACGCAGACTCCACACAGAAAGGGGAGAACACGCAGACTCCACACAGAAAGGGGAGAACACGCAGACTCCACACAGAAAGGGGAGAACATGCAGACTCCACACAGAAAGGGGAGAACACGCAGACTCCACACAGAAAGGGGAGAACACGCAGACAACACACAGAAAGGGGAGAACACACAGACTCCACACAGAAAGGGGAGAACACGCAGACTGCACACGTAAAGGGGAGAACACGCAGACTGCACACAGAAAGGGGAGAACACGCAGACCCCATACAGAAAGGGGAGAACACGCAGACCCCATACAGAAAGGGGAGAACACGCAGACAACACACAGAAAGGGGAGAACATGCAGACTCCACACAGAAAGGGGAGAACACGCAGACTCCACACAGAAAGGGGAGAACACACAGACAACACACAGAAAGGGGAGAACACGCAGACTCCACACAGAAAGGGGAGAACACGCAGACTGCACACAGAAAGGGGAGAACACGCAGACTCCACACAGAAAGGGGAGAACACGCAGACTGCACACAGAAAGGGGAGAACACGCAGAGACTCCACACAGAAAGGGGAGAACACGCAGACTCCACACGGAAAGGGGAGAACACGCAGACTCCACACACGCAGACTGCACACAGAAAGGGGAGAACACGCAGACTCCACACACGCAGACTGCACACAGAAAGGGGAGAACACGCAGACTCCACACAGAAAGGGGAGAACACGCAGACTGTACACAGAAAGGGGAGAACACGCAGACTCCACACAGAAAGGGGAGAACACGCAGACTCCACACAGAAAGGGGAGAACACGCAGACTCCACACAGAAAGGGGAGAACATGCAGACTCCACACAGAAAGGGGAGAACACGCAGACTCCACACAGAAAGGGGAGAACACGCAGACAACACACAGAAAGGGGAGAACACACAGACTCCACACAGAAAGGGGAGAACACGCAGACTGCACACGGAAAGGGGAGAACACGCAGACTCCACACAGAAAGGGGAGAACACGCAGACTGCACACAGAAAGGGGAGACACGCAGAGACTCCACACAGAAAGGGGAGAACACGCAGACTCCACACGGAAAGGGGAGAACACGCAGACTCCACACACGCAGACTGCACACAGAAAGGGGAGAACACGCAGACTCCACACACGCAGACTGCACACAGAAAGGGGAGAACACGCAGACTCCACACAGAAAGGGGAGAACACGCAGACTGTACACAGAAAGGGGAGAACACGCAGACTCCACACAGAAAGGGGAGAACACGCAGACTCCACACAGAAAGGGAGAACACGCAGACTCCACACAGAAAGGGGAGAACATGCAGACTCCACACAGAAAGGGGAGAACACGCAGACTCCACACAGAAAGGGGAGAACACGCAGACAACACACAGAAAGGGGAGAACACACAGACTCCACACAGAAAGGGGAGAACACGCAGACTGCACACGTAAAGGGGAGAACACGCAGACTGCACACAGAAAGGGGAGAACACGCAGACCCCACACAGAAAGGGGAGAACACGCAGACTCCATACAGAAAGGGGAGAACACGCAGACAACACACAGAAAGGGGAGAACATGCAGACTCCACACAGAAAGGGGAGAACACGCAGACTCCACACAGAAAGGGGAGAACACACAGACAACACACAGAAAGGGGAGAACACGCAGACTCCACACAGAAAGGGGAGAACACGCAGACTGCACACAGAAAGGGGAGAACACGCAGACTGCACACAGAAAGGGGAGAACACGCAGACTCCACACAGAAAGGGGAGAACACGCAGACTCCACACGGAAAGGGGAGAACACGCAGACTCCACACAGAAAGGGGAGAACACGCAGACTGCACACAGAAAGGGGAGAACACGCAGACTGCACACAGAAAGGGGAGAACACGCAGACTCCACACAGAAAGGGGAGAACACGCAGACTCCACACAGAAAGGGGAGAACACGCAGACTCCACACAGAAAGGGGAGAACACGCAGACTCCACACAGAAAGGGGAGAACACGCAGACGCCACACAGAAAGGCCTCCTTGCTGTGCGGCAACAGTGCTGCTCGCTGCACCACCGTGCCGACCCGCTAAGTAAAAATCTGTCAAGAAGTAATAGGATTGCTTGTACTTCGGTTTAAACTGTATCCGACGCAGAGAACATAATTGAAACGGGCAATGACTACAGTCATGTCAGAGGCTGTATGAAGTAAAATGCGCTATTTCTGAGTAAATGAGCAAAACCCAAAAACTGTTTATACTGACTCTCCCCCTCAGTAATATCTATTCTGAAATGTCTTAATTGTTCCTGATTTGTGAGTGACGCATTGGCCCGGATGAAGCGAGATGTGGTTTGGCGGTAGCACTGGGAATTAATCAGCTGGCTACAGGTGCGCTGGTTGGCTTAGGCGGCCGCACGTGAGAACTTTCAATCGAGTCTCTGCCGGAGCGCTCGGGAAAGCTAACGATGGATGATTATTCAAACTGCTAAAACAAAGGATGGTTTCTCGAAAAAGCGGTACATTAGCCTCGTTTTTACCGTCAAACCCTGCTGTTAAGGAAGAGTGTTGGCACTGCCAATGCCGAGGAGGGGGTGTGTCAGGCGCAAGGAAAGTACTCCCAGTGCTGCCAAGTTAGCAAACCGCTGCCAACCTCGTTTAGCTGGATGACCCGTGGGATGACCTAGCCTGGGTAAGTAGGCTACTCCGAATCTGTGGTGGTGTTGTGGTTGACGAACAGAAGCACATTGGTTTCTGTTTATTCAATATGATATCGTTAATCCTCATCGTTTTGTCGAAATGTGATCATGTATTTAACGACGTAACTACGTTCAATGAAATAACAGCAGCTGCTTGGATACTCCGTAGCGGATGAAGTCTCGGATAAACAAAACTTTACATTTCCCCGCATCTCAACTTTTTATCGTTACCGTGGAGCCGCTCTGCCGCGTACGTAGGGAACACAGACAGGCTGTTAGGAGAGGCACAGGTGACCGGAGATTTACTGAAGTCCTTAGCCCGGCTTACAGTAAGGACACGCTGGACCTCCGTGTGGCAGCAGAGAGCAACAGTTTAACAGGCACAAGTGCACTCTTCATTTGTAGCAGCCATGATAGTTATATAATGCAGTAAGGACTGGTTATTTTATTCTGACGGTGATGTGATTATAAGGAACCGATATTGTTGGCTATATCCTAATGTAGCTCTAGTTGTTTTCTTACACAAAAGAACACATTGTGCACAAGGTTATTTCTCTTTAGGCTGTATATAAATGACCACATCGACTAGCACATACTCGAGAGGGGAATGTTCTTATTTTCAGTCGGGTAAGTGCATTTTTAGAGGTGTTGAAAGTGGGAGCACGTGCGTGTCCTGGCACTGGTACACTGGAACGCGCTCCATCCAAGTCTTTAATAGCGCGAGAGGCCACATAATGAACAGTAATCTAGAGTTATTGGACGTGTTAACGACCCTTAGGAGCGATTCTCCCCGTCTGCGTGACTCGTCCATTTAATTCAGGTGTGAATTGTGCCTTTCATTTCTCCCTGCTTGTCTGGAAAGCGAAATATTTCCGATGAATGTGTCATTTACACATCTTAGGTCTTATTTTCCAGAGACGACCCTTTTCTGTTTCTTAAGTTCATTTTTCTCCCTTTCTTTTGGTTCTTTCTTTGCCTGTAGAAGAGATCAGTGTGAAACAGGACCCATTAAACACTGCATGGTTTTCCGCTGAGATCACGGTACTTTACCGGGATATTTTTGAGTTATGAGGTGGCGATCTTGACAGTTGCACGAGTTGATATGAAACACTCATAGAAATAATGAAATAACTATCCGCAGTTCATAAAATGAACGCGCTTTTATCATTCATTTGAATGAGGCAACAAAAACAGGTGAACACATGAAAGATATTCTTGCAGGATGCATTAATAGAGGTCTAACGCCTAAGAAGGTCACGTGATTGTGTTACGTTATGCTTACTACTACATCACCGTGCGGTTTCAGATGAGGAAAAAGCAGGACTGCATGTCCCACTGATAATTACTTCAGTAGCTGGATGCAGGGGCTTTTAAACAATGGCAGTCCGTGGTGATTCCAATACAGTTTTGGAACTAAGAGTGTCAGATCTTGAGAGACGTTGAGACACTTGTGCCTTACTGTATGAAACGGCTCAGATATGCCAAACAGCATCAGGGTCACCAACTATAAGAAACCAGAACTACCACATCGAGGTCACCAACTGTAAGAAAAACCCGTCCGACACACCAAACAGCGGAAGTATCTGAGTGGTGGAGGAACATGTGTAAGCTTACCTGGTGGTACTGGAATGGGATTCATTTAATGTTACCTTAATTATCTGAGTCCAAGAATAACGTTTTAACCTTTCCTCTGTGCTAGCAGTTATGCATAGACGGAGCAGGCTGCTGTCCGCCAGTAGTGATGCTGTATACGGATCGCTGTCTGTCTTGGTAGATGCTGGCATGCCTCTGGCTTGTGTATCCTGCTACAGCACTAGTGTATAGGCGAGTGACTACGGGGTGCAGATATGCTGAGTTCTATGTGAATGTTAGGACCTGAAACCTGCTGGGTGCGCAGCGGTAAGGGTCAAAGAGGAATGCCAAACTGTGTGTGTAGTTGTAGTGTGTGTGGTTGCTATATGCTGTACGCATATGCGCATGAGACTGTGTTGACAAGTCTCCCAGAGCCATTGCAAATTTCCCCTTATATACCAAACGATCAAAGCGAAAGACCAAGTCATCACATAAAGACACAATCATGACAGAACAGTACAGATCAGTGATCCTGCTTGCTCTCTCTGTAAGCGCATAACACTGGGTTAACCTTTGTATCTGGCTGGGCGCTGACCCGTAGGCATCAAGAGCTTTAGTAAGGACCCCACCATTAAAGACACCGACTTGTTCCCCATGACATCAGCTTTCCAACAATACAAAACGTGATTACACTGCATTATAAAGAACTCAAGTTTTACATAATGCTGATGCAGTAGGATGTTTTGAGCGCTGTCTCTCTATCACACCCTGCTGTCTCTCTATCACACCCTGCTGTCTCTCTATCACACCCTGCTGTCTCTCTATCACACCCTGCTGACTCTATCACACCCTGCTGTCTCTCTATCACACCCTGCTGACTCTCTGTCAGCACAGTAAAGTCTGTTTTGCTTTGCGCGGTCTGATAAGAGGCAGACTTCTGCAATCTGCCCTACAGTACCATCTGGGGCCCACGCTTCCTGCTTCAGTGCCAGCCATGCCAGGGATGTGCCAGCTTAGGCGATGGGCAGGTTTGGAGAGGGCAGCTTGTGGAAGTTTGAATCCGTGTCCGAGAACCACCTTCACTGAGCTGGCTGGGTAGAAATTGTTGATTTGCCTGCATCCTGAGAACTGGATGGTAAAACTGATCTAAACTGCACTGCTTTCACAAAACCTGTGTAGCTTAAATGTGCACAGTGATAAAATAATGACAAGAACATGCCATTCAGCCCAACAATTCTCGCCATTTTCCGAACTAAATTGTACCTCGTGCTCTGATTACCTACAGTGTAGATAGTATCTAACGCTGTCTCAAGCCTGGTCTTGAAAACCTCCAGAGTTTCTGCCGTCACTGCACGACCTGGAAAGCGATTCCACACATTGACTACTCTCTCTGTGAAAGAGAGTCTGTACGGAATTTGTTTTGCTAATATCCATTTATGTCCCATCGTTCTACTAACACGTTAGCTGTGTTAGCTGTGTTAGCCGTTTCCTCTTGGCGGTCTGGGCGTGTCCTAACCGCACAGTGTGAGCTTACAGGAGCCTTACAGTAATCTGGTGCTGCAGTCACCAGTCCCCGAGCTGACTGAAGGAACTGTATCTTACACAATGCCCGCCCTTGTTTAACCTCTGATTAAGGACCTGTACGGCTATGTTATTACTGCAGCCAGCTGAAGGAACTGTATCTTGCATAATCCGCGTCCTTTTCTGACCTCTAATTAAGGGGCCATGGTGTGCAACACAGCGTTTAACTTCCTTAACACTTCTAAAGAGTCAACACACTGGCCTTCTCTCTATTCTTACAACAGGAAGCCCCCCCCCCCCCGTCCTCCAAGGCATTCAACATTTTTTAGGTCTGCTGAAAGGCCATTCCTCTACATTGCACTATTTGAAAGTGAATAAAGCACAGCTCTATTTTAAACTGAGCGAAAATTCACAAGATCCACAGTTCTTAATGGGTCAGATGTGTTCCATATGTTCTGCTCCGACTTGGACCTGATGGACATTTGCATTGACTCTGAAGGTTATTTCTGTAGCAGCAGATGCTGGTGACCTGAGTTAGGTTCAGAGCACTGCGCAGAATAAGGCTGACTAACAGCTGTGCACATGTGCAGATGTTCTCGTCTGCGGCAGAGCTATTATAAATCAGAAGGCGACAGCAGGCTCACTGCATTGTAATGCGCAAGCACTTTAGAGAAAGCAAGAATTCAGATGTGCCAAAAAAATAAAGCCTTTTAAAAACTTAAATCAATTTTACAATGACGGTTTAGGTATTAAGCAACAGATGGTTTTAGGCAAAGCTGCTGACAGAAGGTGCATTTAGCATGGCGAGAGTTGCCCTGTGTGCCAGTGCTCTGGGCTGGCTGGGCTGATTGAGGGTCTGAACCTTATCGTCAGTGTTGGGACACGGAAGCCAGGATGTTTTCCGAAAGGGTCGATTTCAGCCCGCATGGAGAACCGGCTGAGTCGGCAGACCCTTCGGACATGGGGAGAACGTCGGACACGTCACCCCATGTTTTTCACATTAGTTGGGGAAACTCAAAAAAAAAAAAAAAAAACTGACAGTGGGAGGTTCTGAGATTTATCGAGCGGATTTGGTAAGCACGAGGACTGTAAGTGTGGCTCTGATGACGCCAGTGGACTTGGGTGCAGGAATAGAATCTGTCTGAATGGACACGTGTGACAGGCAGGGGGCGCCAGAGCTTACAGAAAGAGTGTGCCTGTGAGGGTTTAGAGGGGGTGTTTACTCTGGGATATCCCTCCTGACAGGACCCTGACCTCCACATGCCAGAGCTCATAACCGCACATGACCTCCCTCATCCAACCCGAGACCTCATGATTTATGACCGTTCAAATGGAATGAATAAACAAACTGTCAGAAGCGATGTAGTGCCATGTGCGTTCGTTTTGCGGGGCGCTTGATCTGATGTAGTTTTCATAGCTTGTCGATGCCGTCTTTGTTCCGCGGTTCCTCAGAAGCCCTTCCTCCTGTGCCAGCGGAACGCAGGATATCAGGAGCATGATGTGTGATGGAAAAACAAAGCCCTCATGCTACGCTATGTTTCCCAACAGGAAGCTGAAATAATACATCAGCTCACACCCCAAGCCTGCCTGTTTTCCCCAGTGTGTGGCTCCGCACGTGTGCACCAGTCTTGCGTAAAATGTTTTGCCCGTAAAAAGTCATCAGCAGCGTTTCATAGCCAGCACTTTCATAGAGAGCTGGTGTTTATGGCGTAATGGAGAGGGGAAAAAAAGAAAGAAAATATTTAGATTTTAATTACGTTCTCTGGTTCCAAAGACAGCGTGTTCCAGTCAACAGCAGTGAGTTGTTGATTTGAGGGGCAGTGTGGACTGAACGGGAAACCGTAGAGTAGACCAGTGGCTGCAGGTACACTTCACTGCAACCTCGTGGTGCCATTGAGCAAGGTGTCCTGCCTGAGCTGCTTCAGAAGCCTGTCCAGCTGTAAATGGACTGTGTGTGAAAGACCTGTATGCTGTGTAAGTCGCTCAGGATACGAGCATCTGCTAAAGTCTTAAATGTAATGCAGTGTATCCTGTGTGTGGCTGTATACACTCTCCACCTCAGGTAATCCTGCTTTAGCTACTTCCTCTTCTCGGACCCTGGTTTCATTTCCTAGCTCTAGCTCCCCCTGTAGGCCCGGATGTTTTATGTTGTTCAACAGTAATATAGCCATTCATGTGATTATTAAAAGTAGTAGCTTTTATTTTTCCAATATGGCTGGAAAAAAGGGTTGTGGAATTGCCACCTTGTACTCTGGTTGCTATAAACTAATTCACAATCATGATTTCTCTGCTTCTGAACACCTTGCTGTGATATTAAAACGCAACAGCTGTTCTGCTCGTCTCCATCCCTCATCCATGAAGATGTAACTCAGGGTTTATAGGTGTGTTTGCTGAATTGCTGTCTAAAGTCTCCACTGATTTTGGTAATGTAGTTATTTCTGGGGACTTAAACATGCACATTTACGTCTAGCCCTCTGATGGTAAAACCAGGGAGTTTACAGTATAAGCATGTCGAGCTCTTTTGAGTTTACCCAGCATGCCTCTGAGCCCACCCACAAACATGGCCAAACATTATTTGGTCATCACTTATAGTCTGGATATCAACGTTAGCTCTGTTCTTAATGTAGCTATCTCTGATCATTATTGTGTGTTTTTTCATATGTGCATAGTTATTAATGAATCCAACACTGACAGGGTCATTAAAAGCACCAATTCAGCTGACGTTTTTATGAATCTTTTAGCTCACCAAGTGGCCTACCCATACGTTTCTCCTTTTAGTGGATAGTTTTAACTTTAAAGTTTTAGAAAGCATTGGTAGGTTTGCTCCACTGAAAACCAAGATTCATTCTGGTAAGCAAAAAGCTCCATGGAGAAATGGACTGCATTTATATTGGACTGCATTTATAAAGTGCTTTTATCCAAAGCGCTTTACAATTGATGCCTCTCATTCACCCATTCACACACACACTCGCACTCACACGCCAACGGTGAAAGGCTGCCATGCAAGGTACCAATCAGCTCGTTGGGAGCAATTAGGGGTTAGGTGTCTTGCTCAGGGACACTTTGACACGCCCAGGGTGGGGGATCGAACCGGCAACCCTCCGACTGCCAGACAACCGCTCTTACCTCCTGAGCTATGTCACCCCTATGGGTGACATAGAAATGGGTCTGAAGTTATATGGATAGAAAGGGAGTGCTGTAAAGCAGAGTTCCAAACTGGTTTGGTCATATCTGACTGGACAGCCACATGTATAACAATCACAAATCACGTGGGGTCCCCCAGGGGTCCATTCTTGGGCCCTGTTTGTTTAATCCGTATATGCTTCCTCTAGGGGATGTTATTAGGAAGCCTAACATTAATATTCACCAGTACTCTGATGACACCCAACTTTTTTTATTTATCCTTTGATGACATGGGCCCTCTGGGTTCTATAACCCTTTGTAATGAATATACAGCTTTAGGGATGTCCAACAACTTTTTACAACTTGGCAGAGATCAAAGTGACAGTCTTGCCCTTGGTGCAAAGTCTCAGAGGGAAAAACTCTGTGCTTATCCAGACTCTTTGTCTTTGTCCACTCTTTTGAAACTTATGAGTAATCCTAGACGCTGACCTTAACTCTGAGGTTCATGTTGACTACATGTGAAATGTCAGGGGAAGTAAGACTAAGACAGCTTCCTGTCAGTTTAAAAACATTGCTTAAGTGCGGAGCTTCATTTCACAGACACATGCCGAGAAACATGCTTTCATTCAAGCAGTCTAGATTATTGTAATACCATTTTCTCAGGTCTTTCAAGGATAATGGGTTTCAAGAAAAAAACTGAAAACATCTTTTCAGTGCAGCTTTTGATTAAGGGAATTTAATTGGTTTTATTTAGATTTCATGATATTTACTGTTACGTCGGGGGGGGGGGGGGGGGGTCTTAATTTACGCGTCTTTCTGGCCGCAGGGAGATTTTACACTTTTTGTCTTGGACATATTCCTGAATACAGCAGAGACCTGCAGGTCTTTGGTGAAGTGTGAGCATGCTCAGCTGCAGCGCAGGGATTGGTTGTCTTCCCTACCTGATCTCGACGGTCAGCTCGGGGTCCACCTGTAGGATCCACTCACAGCGCGCGTTGGTGGGGTAGCTCTCCACCACTATGTGACCGTGCGACTTCTGTATGACACCCCCGCATTCTAGGAAGAGAAAAGGAGTTACTCTCCTGGGCCAGAGCTGAGGGACAGTGAGCTGCTCTTACTGAGGCTTACAACCAGCAGCGTACTGACATCTGCACATGCACATACAACACACGCGCACACGCTCACTCTCACACATACAGCGCACACGCTCACTCTCTCTCACACATACAGCACACACGCACACTCTCTCTCTCACATACAACACACACGCACACTCTCTCTCACATACAACACACACGCTCACTCTCTCACACATACAACACACACGCACACTCTCTCTCTCACATACAACAAACACGCACACTCTCTCTCACATACAGCACACACGCACACTCTCTCTCTCACATACAGCACACACGCACACTCTCTCTCTCACATACAGCACACACGCTCACTCTCTCACACATACAACACACACGCACACTCTCTCACACATACAACACACGTGCACACGCTCACTCTCTCTCACACACACTCACACTCACACACATGCACACTCACTCTCACACACACACACACACACACACACACACACAGAATACCCACTCACACACACACACACTCTCACACACACACACACACACACACACACACACACTCACTCACACACATGCACACTCACTCTCTCTCTCACACACACACACACACACACACATGCACACTCACTCTCTCACACACACACACACACACACACAGAATACCCACTCACACACACATGCACACTCACTCTCACACACACACACATGCTCACACACACACACACGCACACGCACACTCACACACACTCACACACACTCACACACACACACCACACACACACACACACACACACACACACAGAATACCCACTCATGCAGTCGCCCCCTGACCATCCTGGCCGGCACTCTGTGCAGTATTTTCCCTTGATGAAGAAGTCGTCCTTGGCGCCCCATGTTCCGTTGTTACATCGCTTGCAGTTCTCAAAGATACTGCACCCTGGGGGGGGAGGGAGAGCGGAAAAGTGTGTAAAGCAGGAAGCTGTAGGACTGAGGGACTGAACTGCAACACAAAGGAGGTTTATGATATGCTGTACTGAACATGTGTACACACTCACACACACACAGACACACACAGACACACACGTACATGTGTACACATGCACACACGCGCACACACACTCACTCAAATACACACATGCTTTTTTCCTGGGGTTGCAACCCCCTACCAGCTGAACTGGTAAAGTCATCAGATCCCTTCTAACAAAGAGAGAACGCAAAGGAAAAAAAAAAACCCATCCAGCTTCCTGAAATAGAAACAGCGAGGTTTCTGCAGAGATTAATTTCTGGTTTGGCCCGATTCAAAGAAAGTATGGGACAATCCAAGCAGGAAACCATGTTCACTGAGTATCATTGGCCGTGTCACCACAAACATCACATGACTTCCCCCGCTCTCCCCCCGCTAAACCCGCCACACGCACGCCGCGGTCCCAGGCAGCACGTGGGGGTGCAGATGACAGATTTATATTTGGGGGGGGTGGGGGGCGGTGGTCGGTTTCTAACATGATTTCAGGACCAAGCCCATAAAACGAATCTCTGAACCTCGGTTTGATTGTGAACAGCTGTGGGCTCGCTACAGCGAGACCGCGTGCCCGAGCCAGCCCAGGTGCTCACAAACAACATTACGCAAGAGTGAGCTCACAGCGTCTGCGCGAAGCTCCGCCCCCAGTCCCCGAAGGACCCTAAAGTGGTCCGTCCCAAAACAAAGACCTTGCTGTGGTTCTCCGTCGGGACGGCGAGCCGAACGGGGAGCAGGCCTCCTCCCTGAACGGGCTCCTTTTTACCGGGAAATTGGGAAAGGGACAGACGTGCTGCGGGGAGGTGCGCTGAGCCGTAAATCATCGGTCTGACAGGAACCACCGCAGTGATTTTCACTCTTGTGGAAATGCAGTACTGTACGTCTTTAGACATGCAGTGTGGTGGGGCCGGCCCACAGCCTGCCGTGTGCCTGAGAAACAGCGCAACACAGCGGGAGACCAACAGCACAGATTCAGTTTGATTGGGTTTCATTATTTATCTGCTTGGCATGAACCCACAGCTCTCTCCACAAAGCTCTAACTACTGTGCTGGATCCATACTGGAGCACACACTACACTACATTACATTACAGGCATTTAGCAGGCGCTCTTATCCAGAGCGACTTGCATTGTATCCAATTATACTGGAGCAATGCTAATGCTAGGTTAAGTACCTTGCTGAAGGGTACAACGGCAGTGTCCTACCGGGGAATTGAACCTACAACCTTTAGGTTACAAGACCAACTCCTTAGCCATTATACTACACTGCTGCCCTGCACTACTAAGCTACTATGTTGAATATGTAGTGGAGTAATTCAGGTTAAGTAGCCTATCGTGCCAAAGGGTACAACTGCAGTACCCTACCTGGGACTTACTGTTATAGTCTGTGTGTAATGTGCATAGGCCCTGTGTGTGTACTGTGCATAGGCCCTGTGTGTACTGTGCATAGGTCCTGTGTGTGTACTGTGCATAGGCCCTGTGTGTGTACTGTGCATAGGCCCTGTGTGTACTGTGCATAGGCCCTGTGTGTAATGTGCATAGCCCCTGTGTGTACTGTGCATAGGCCCTGTGTGTACTGTGCATAGGCCCTGTGTGTGTACTGTGCATAGGCCCTGTGTGTACTGTGCATAGCCCCTGTGTGTACTGTGCATAGGCCCTGTGTGTACTGTGCATAGGCCCTGTGTGTGTAATGTGCATAGGCCCTGTGTGTGTAATGTGCATAGGCCCTGTGTGTAATGTGCATAGGCCCTGTGTGTACTGTGCATAGGCCCTGTGTGTACTGTGCATAGCCCCTGTGTGTACTGTGCATAGCCCCTGTGTGTACTGTGCATAGGGCCTGTGTGTACTGTGCTTAGCCCCTGTGTGTACTGTGCATAGGCCCTGTGTGTAATGTGCTTAGCCCCTGTGTGTACTGTGCATAGGGCCTGTGTGTAATGTGCTTAGCCAGTGTGTACTGTGCTTAGCCCCTGTGTGTATGTGCATAGGCCCTGTGTGTACTGTGCATAGCCCTGTGTGTACTGTGCATAGGCCCTGTGTGTAATGTGCTAGGCCAGTGTGTAATGTGCTTAGCCCTGTGTGACTGTGCATAGGGCCTGTGTGTAATGTGCTAGCCATGTGAATGTGTAGCCCCTTGTGTAATGTGCATAGGCCCTGTGTGTACTGTGCATAGGCCCTGTGTGTGTAATGTGCATAGGCCCTGTGTGTAATGTGCATAGGCCCTGTGTGTAATGTGCTTAGCCCCTGTGTGTACTGTGCATAGGCCCTGTGTGTAATGTGCTTAGCCAGTGTGTGTAATGTGCATAGGCCCTGTGTGTAATGTGCTTAGCCCCTGTGTGTACTGTGCATAGGCCCTGTGTGTACTGTGCTTAGCCCCTGTGTGTACTGTGCATAGGCCCTGTGTGTACTGTGCATAGGCCCTGTGTGTACTGTGCTTAGCCCCTGTGTGTAATGTGCTTAGCCCCTGTGTGTAATGTGCTTAGCCAGTGTGTGTAATGTGCTTAGCCAGTGTGTGTAATGTGCTTAGCCCCTGTGTGTGTACTGTGCATAGGCCCTGTGTGTAATGTGCATAGGGCCTGTGTGTACTGTGCTTAGCCAGTGTGGATGGCAGAGGGACAGTGCAATGTAGCATTAGCACAGCCTGTACGCTCCATCTTAATGAGCTCAAAACCTGTTCCTGTTCAGCAGGCAAACTGCCAGTAACGCTCTGCAAGGATGATAACTTACTCACACAACGGTAATGTATAGCAGCCATGGTGCTTTCTTACTGTTGTCATTAAAGATCTCAAGCCGCTTATCGTGAAGAGCACGCCCCCCCCCCCCATCTTCCTGAAAAGAACTCCCAAACTGGCCCACCTGTGAGTCAGTTCCCCAGGTGAACTGCCTCAGTAACCCCCGCCCAGGTGCAGGACTGTGAGTCAGGAAATGAAATGAAATTCAGATCATCTTTTAATATTTCCCCTAATGCTCTACTGGACGTTTTCAAATATTGAACTGAATTGTAACTTATTTTCAGAATTAACTGAAGGAATATGAAATCATGAGTTTGCCCACCCCCCTTCACTGTAAAGTGCCCTGAATCATAAGATGAAAGGCGCTATATAACCACAGTGCATTACTGTACCTGGGTGGATGATGCAGGGGTCGCACTCGTTGATGGCATTTCGGCAGCAGGGCACGGAGTAGCCCACCAGCGTGCCCTGGGCGGGGCACTTGCAGCGGATCTGGTCATATTCGCAGCAGCCGCGGCACATGATGTTCCATTCGGCCCCGGGACAGTTCGCGTTCCACAATCTGTAGTCTGACACAGACCCGCCTCGTTAGCACACCCTAGTGGCAGGATGGGCACATGCCACTTGTACATGTATATGCGGGTTGTATATGAACGCGCCTCTGAGCAGTGCAGTGCAAGTGTAGGCGCTGATGTAACGCCTGAGCGCTGGGGACTCCTAAAAACTGGTTTTCTATAAATCTTCAGCACGTACATGCTGTTGTTTGTGTCACGGCTATATAAAATAAATATGAAAAATAGCCGAATGATCACATTTCAATGATTCGTTGCTCTGTTCAGATATTTGAAAATCTGACTACACTGAACATGCGCCTGTGTATGTGCTCTTACAGAATTTCATTCTTTATAATTTGTTATCGATCGTTTGCTAAACATCACCGATCAACCTTTGTATATAGATAATCAATAGTAAATCATCACAGCAATTGCTTATGAATGCTTTATAAAATGGTAGCTGCATGTCTGTCCAGCCTAATCTCTTATGAAGGCACATTCGAAGTAAAGTAAAAATTTGGCCCGTCCCCGCCAACACCTCTCAGGCCATTAAATAAAGAATGTAAAAACTGGTGAGTCAAATTTATGAGGAAAGCTGGTGCGCTGAGCGAGCGCCAGATGACAACTCACATTATGCAACTTCTGAATTAAAAGCGGTGGCAGGCGCGGGGAAATTCATCGGCAGTGAAGCGGAAAAAACAGAAAGGAGTAATGTGCAGACTTTGGCCTTGGCGTCGCCAGCGAACGCCTATGCACGCAAAATATTCCGCCCGCTCGCGGTTCCTTGGAATTTTTCTGTGGAAGAACTGCGTCCTCGGGACTTGTGCGCGCGCACGCCTTTGTTTATGTGGAAACGCAGCGAGCGTGCTTAAATCAAATTAGAGACTTCTCCGCCGGTGCCTGCCCAAACGCCTGTCTCAAAACAGCACCGTTTTCTCTATGGTAACATAATCTGCGCCCGTGTTATGCTTCCAGAGAGTTACTGTTGGGGCAAGTGATTAATAGCTATGCAGCCGTGTGTAGTCGCTCAGCTGGAGAGGAGAGTCGCAGATGTTTTGCAGTGCTATGCGATACATACACAGAGTCAAAAGTGCTTTCATTTTATACTTCACGAAAAAAGAAATAATACTTCTCTTGTAAAATTACGCAACTCTCCTCATAAACGTCCTAAGTGTTTTAGGGAGTAAATATTGGTTACGTAATTGTTTAAATTATAATAATATAATAATATAAAAGTCCTATTGTTAACAGGTTTACAAGTAGCCTATATTTTATAGTTGCACATAATCAGACGTTATATTCAGCACTGAATAAAACAAGAATTTCCCCGGGTGCTCTGAGTGGATTTTATAGCTCACATTTCTGTAAAAGAGAAATAACATCTGCTTTTTCTCCCTCTCCACTGACTGCAGAATTTTAAAGGGGGGAAAATTCTGTGTTTTGCTTAAGAGGAAACGTACATTTGACTTCGTTTTTTCGTCGGAAGTTTAGAGACGGAGCAGGCTGGCAAATCTGCAGGAGTCAATTATAGGCTACTCATCGTAGCCAGATTGCATTACCAGCGTCCATTGCTGTGTGGACTCGGAAAAAAAAGGCATTCCATCACAATTAATAATGCTGTTACTAGGAAACTGTCGTCAGGCAGCACGCGCTCTGAGACATCTGTCAGAGTTAGCGGCGGCGCCGGTGCTGAATAAGCGCGAGCTGGAGCAGCCATTGGCTCGGGGCGGTTGGAGGTCTGGAACAGGGCCAGGGCTTCCGTGGGCTGCCCCAGCTGCTGGAAATCGGGCAGGAAAGGCCCGACTGACGGGTCGCGCGAATCCGCCGTGCGTCGCTGGCTTTCGTACTGGCTGTTCCAACATTGCAGACAAGATGGACGTCAATAAAATAAACTTTTGGCGAAAAAAAGAACATATTTCTTGGACCATACATTTAGGCTTTTTATTTTTATTGGGTTATTTAATTCAATATTTTTGATAGGACCATGTGATGTAAGACTGCCCAGTCCCTTGTGATGGAATGAAATTCATAATAAGAAATAATATTTTTATACTGCCTTTCATTTTTTAGTGTCTTCATGGATCTGACCTCTTTACACTGGTCTGTGTTTGCCATCATGTTTGAGGCTTCATCCTGTCGTCCTGTTACAGTCTGGCACTGCTGGGGTTCCCCCCCCCCCCTGTCCTGGGGTTCTCAATACCAGTCCTGAGCCAAACCTGCCTCTTGTTAGTGTAAGTTAGACGTTGACGTTGCACACGTTTTCAGCAGCCTTAATTGATGGAGAGGTTGGCTGAAACAGACCCCCCACAGTGGCAGAGGGGGCCCAGGGCTGTGTTTGGGAATCCCTGCTGTAGAGCTCGTCACTGGAGCCCTAAGCTGACTGTGATTTACCCATTCAGTTCAGTTTAAACTGTGTACCGCTTTTTACAGAGAACTGTCACAAAGACGCCTTACAGAGTAGCAAGGCAAGAGACAGAGCAAACAGAGCAAGCCCACTGCGGTGAAGTTTGATCATGCTGGCCTGTAGATAATGCGTATTTTAGGAAACACGGGGGTCTCTCGGAGGACAACAATGTGTTTAGGCTAAAGTGATGTCATGTAGACTCACTATGATGTCATGTAGACTCACTGCAGCCAGCGTGGTGTATACCACCACCATGCCCCACCCCCATCTGTGCAGTAGCTGCACATTTTCAGTCAAAATCTAAATCAATTTTAACACTTCTGATATTTATCAGAGTATCTCTTTGAGGGCTGAACCTGAGGTTCTGTGGACCTTCTGGTCTCAGTAGCTTGACTAATCAAACAATGCTGTTTCACTTTTTTATCTTCAGTGGCTGCTGAGGATACAGCTATCAATATGCGAGGATATTAAGAAACATCCCATTGAAATTTGAAATAACCGGAATGACTTATTGTGAAACTCGGTTAGATTCTGTTAAACTGCAACTAACATCATTCTCAGAATCTAAGTGCCGCTGACAAGCT
The DNA here is from genome assembly GCF_018555375.3 of Anguilla rostrata. Taxonomy (NCBI): domain Eukaryota; kingdom Metazoa; phylum Chordata; class Actinopteri; order Anguilliformes; family Anguillidae; genus Anguilla; species Anguilla rostrata. Next base: position 37,070,850 of record NC_057948.1, read on the forward strand.
GTACAAACATTCTTGTTGCAGCAAAGCAATGCTGATTCAGGATCTCTGAGAGGCTGCCAAATGTGCTCGATATAGCAGCGATACTGCAGTGAGATTACATCGTCTGTGTGGTTACATTTCTACCCCCAGGCATAGCTGTTCTCAAATATGCCTGTGGGCTTCTAATCTGAAGTGTTTATGGCAAGTTAATCAACAGTGTTGCTGTCTGTTTTTTATTTAAAAGCTGGTTTCCACCGTTCGAATGCTGAAGAGGAGAACCGGGCGGAGGAAGTTTCCGGAGTCTTGTGTGGTTGTGCCTTTTTGGGGGACTGCGGACATAATGAGGGTTTACTGTTGTTGCAAAGGATGCTGGGTACGCAGCCGTGTATTGGCATGTGCGTGTGAGCGGCGTTGTATGCAAAGCAGAGACACTGTTAACCACCCGCCATTCAGCCATCTCTCAACACCCGCCAGGAACCCATCCTCTGGTGGCTTTTACACGCACAGCAAAAACTGTTAGGATTGTTAATACTGTGTGTGTGCGTGTGTGTGTGTGCATGCTTTTGTGTGTGTGTGTGTGTGCGTGTGTGTATGCTTTTGTGTGTGTGTGTTTATGTATGTGCGTGCCTGTGTGTTTCTGTCAGTAAGTGGCTCTAATTCTAGAGAAGAGGCTTTTTTTCATTTTCTTTCTTTCTTTCTTGCTGGTCTCATTCTCTGCTGTGATACCGGATTTGGTGTTTTTCTTCCTCTGTGTGTTTGACAGCGTAATTGTAGGGGGGGGGGGGGGACCCGTGCGAGGCTCGGCTGAGAGTGACTCCATTCTCTTGCCGTTTCTCCAACAGCTGACAGCAACCGCAGAAACACATTCCTGCTCCAAAATACAAAACGCAATCTTGTGTTTGTTCTGAGCCAGCGCTAACGCAGTCTGTGTTTGTTTTGAGCCAGCGCTAAGACTACCTTGGCTCTTTGTTGGGCTGAGCCAGGGCACATAATGGACAGGGTTGTTTTTCCACCGCGCTCTCTCACTCTCTCCAGAATGAATCACGTCAGACGTCTGAGATCATTCAGAGTGCAAACAGCAGGCAGGCGTAGACGCGCGCACGCCGCCGCGGCCGGCTCCGTCCCGTTCACCCCGCCAGTCCAGCCCTACCCCCCCGTTACAGAACACAGACCCGCCACCTGACCCGACCGCCGGCCCGGGACGGCTCAGGGCTGTGCTGCGGGGGTGCATTCCATCCCCTAAAGCCTTGCGTGACCGCTGGCCTCTGGTGTCCCGGGGTAACGGGGGAAACGGCAGCTGGAAGCTCCGGCGTGTGGAGCGCTCGTTTCCCTGACTCTGTGTGATCAGGGTCTGCTTTCCCAGCCCAGATGTTGTGTTGTAGAGATACGCTGTGACACGAATTTCAGACGAAAGAGATGGGGGTGGGGGCGGGGGGGTGATGGTGAGAGAGATAGAGGAGAAAAAGTATATAGTGGGATAGACAGATGAGACTGAGAGAGACAGAGGAAAAGACAGTGAAAGAAGAGAGAGAGACCTTTTTGACTTTTAAAACCCTTTTTTATTACCAGTTCAGGGTTATATGTTAAACTCACACTGGCCATGTAAATTTCAGTCAAAAAACCAAAATAAAAAGAACCGTAGGAAACTGTCCAGAAAGATCAACACAAACAATTCCCAAAAACACTTTCCAAGAAAAGAAAAAAACATTCAGTCACTACTTTAAACATGAAAGATGAACTGTTCTTCATCCATTCAGCACAAGCAGTCCTTTAAACACGTCGTGATTCCACAACACCCAAACCCCTCATCAGTGCCAAAAATGACAACTCCCGCTTTAGAAATAAAGAGAGAGAGAGATGGAGAGTGATAGCAAGTGAGAGAGAGGGGGAGAGTGATAGAGAATGAGAGAAGGACACTAAACAAGAGAGAGAACAAAACAAGTAGTAATTATTCAAGCTTCTTCTGTGTCCCAGATAAGCCCCCACCCTACACATCCCCCCACCTCTTATATTGCCCCTGTCACACGGACCCATCTTTAACCTGGGCCTATCACAGAGACTCATCTTTAACCTGGGCCTATCACAGAGACTCATCTTTAACCTGGGCCTATCACAGAGACTCATCTTTAACCTGGGCCTATCACAGAGACTCATCTTTAACCTCGGCCTATTACAAAAGCCGATCTTAACCTGGGCCTATCACAGAGGCTCTTTAACCTGGGCCTATCACACAGACCCATCTTTAACCTGGGCCTATCACACAGGCTCTTTAACCTGGGCCTATCACACAGACCCATCTTTAACCTGGGCCTATCACACAGGCTCTTTAACTTGGGCCTATCACACGATCATAACGCTGGGCTTCAGCCCTGGGGCTGTTGGAGGGTCGGAGATTTGAAGTGCAGAGTCTGACCTCATCGGTGAGGAAACCCCATGTCCAGCTGGGTCTGACCCGATGCCCTCAGAACCACTGAACCCCGCGCCCCTCCTGCTGCTCTGGGCCGAGGTCACCCGCCCGCTGGGCCATTAACCCAGCACCCACTGGGCCATTAACCCAGCACCCACTGGGCCCCCCACCGCCACGGGAACCGGTCCAAACCAGCCCGATACTGGGGGGTGGGGGGCAGCGCTGTGGGCCTGTGCCGTCCTGATATCCTTCATTAAAAATGTAAAATGCATCCCACAGTCACAGAGAAGGACCCGACATTATTTAATCAGTTCTGTGGTTTGCTCAGAAATGTACAGAAAAAATGAATAATGAACTCAGCTGCATGGTGTCTGTGAACAAACCCTGCAGCTGTTCTCTGGAAAAAAATATCAGTTGCTTGTAATGAAATTTTCATTCGGCGTATCAGGCATATGAATTTTTAACTATCGTTTTACTGCACTGAATAACTGGTTGGAACTTAGAATGCTGTGTAAAGTTGTCTGGCTAGAACGTGGATCAGCGTTAGGGTCAGGAAACGCACCCAGAGGAACTCTGACACATCCAGGGTCAAACTGCTCCAGTCAATGACCCATGTGATTCTGATTTGTAGTCCTGTGTGATTCTGATTTGTAGTCCCATGGAAAGGCCAAACAAAGTCTTTCCCTGGGGTTTATCTTCTTGGCGAGCCCGCTCTGGCGACCGTAACGGCCTCTGTATCTGGCGGTAACTCAACGGGCCGCTCCTTACCTGCCCCCCCCGCGTGTCCCCCCAGCTGTCAATCATTAACTGAGCCGTCCAATCAGAGCTGCGCATGGCAGCGAAAAAACTAGCCAGCACTTCCAGGCCCGGTTCACTGGGTGGCACCTACATCTGAGCTGTGCTGATGGGCTCTGTGAATGTTCCCATGCCACAGTTTCCTTCCCCCCCCCACACCCCCCCCTTACCCCTCATGGCAAATTGCTGTTGCCGTATTTTTTGTGGTTTTTGTGCAAGTAGCTTTGGCCACCCAGACAGGATCAAGCATTTCTACAGACGTTATTATTAGTGGCTGGATTAATAAAAGGCATGACCGTAGCAATTAAGGGTTTGCCTAAAAGCCTTATACGAGGCGAGGGGGGAGGATGGTGTGGTTACGGCAGGGGTGTGGGTGGGGTGGGGGTGGGGGGGGTGGGGGGTCTGGGGGGTTTGGCTCCCACAGCTGTTTGCTGTTTGAGCGATTTAGCGGCGGTGGAACGGGCAAGTCCTGTGGGGGTGGGGGGTCTAATGTACACGTCTTCATGTCCAAACATAGACCTCGGCCATATATAACTCCGAGGACAACCCCTTGCTATTCTGAACCAGACCAAAATAACCCCCCAGGTTATGAGCTCTGCTATTAAGAAAGTGATCGTTTTAAAAGTGATGTTTGTTGTGGTTAGTTTTGGGATTAGTGTTGGTGTTGGGATTAGTGTTATGGTTGGGATTAGTGTTATGGTTGGGATTAGTATTAGGGTTGGGATTAGTGTTCTGGTTGGGATTAGTGTTAGGGTTGGGATTAGTGTTAGGGTTGGGATTAGTATTAGGGTTGGGGTTAGGGTTGGGATTAGTGTTAGGGTTGGGATTAGGGTTAGTGTTCGGATTAGTGTTAGTGTTGGGATTAGTGTTAGGGTTGGGATTAGGGTTAGTGTTGGGATTAGGGTTAGTGTTGGGATTAGTGTTAGGGTTGGGATTAGGGTTAGGGTTGGGATTAGTGTTAGGGTTTCCGGCTCACGTGTTGTGAATGATACGGGTTGGGCTGGAGCTCCCTGATGGGCCCTGAAGGCAGGCTTGCGGGACGTGGGCTGCAATAATTAGGCCCAATCACTCTTCCTCACTTCCTGTTTCAAAAATTCTTCCTGCTCTTCTCCTGCAACCTGGCCCCCATTTCTGCCTGCTCCTCAACCCTATTCCCAGATCAGTCCCACAGGGGGGGTTACCAAAACAGGTCCTTAGCACCTCGAGCACTCTGGGTCATTGGGAAGTGCTGAAACTGTCCCATCCAGGGGGTGGGGGTGGGGGGGCAACAGGGAGCGGGACACCGCAGACTCAGCGGGGGGTTGGGGGGGGCGGGGGGGGGGGGGGGGTGTACAGCCTGACACAAACAGCGAGGAATGCTGGTCAAAAGGGAGCTGGGCTGGGGGGAATCTGCTGATGAGTCACTCTCAGCGCTGCCTGTGATCGCCATCCCTGTGTCATCAGTCTCAACTGCAAACGCTTCTGACCCTGAGCAACTACTGAGACACCCAAACAAGCGACCCAAACGCTCAGTTCACCCCGTCCAGGGCTGGCACGCTACCGTCCTCATTACCTGATGTCATTACCTGATTAGTCATGTCATACGCTCATTCTCGTTACCTTGGAGCCTTACGGTCACTACGGCAGCAGCAGAACTTCCAGGGGCACCTAACAGAACCTACGATCTGAAGCTCTTCTTCCAGGAGCACCTATCAGAACCTGCGATCTGAAGCTCTTCCAGGAGCACCTATCAGAACCTGCGATCTGAAGCTCACCTGCTTCAGAACTCTGCCTCTCCGGGCCCTATGACCTGGCTCCTCTTCGGCTGACGAGAAGCTACTTTACTTTGTTCTGTGAAGCTGCACAGGGCTGTAGCCGTGGACCTGTCTCCTGGTCCCATCTCCCTCATTAGATCTTACAAGCATTTGCAAGTCACATGCAAGTGTCATACTGATGAGCCAGCCAATCACTGCACAGTATCTGCTGCATGCTTTAACTCCAGTTATCTTTCCTGATCTCTCATTCAAGGCTGAGCTCCTGTTCTACCGGGTCAGTTTCATCAGCTGAGTCCAGGTTCATAACACAGAGCTGTTGCTATGAGAGAAGCAGCCAATTAGCCAATCCCAGATATTTAAAAGTCTTGCTATTTTCCTATTGGCTGTACTTACTCAGAAATGGTCAAACATAAAACAGAGGAGTTGTGTTAAGGAATTTAGTTTTCTTTTATATCGGGGCGTGGGAGTTTTAGAAACGTGAAATAAGACAGGTTGGCTGTTCTGGAGCAGACAGACCTGAGAGCCAAAATTCATTTAGAGGATTCTAAACACCTCGTCCCCCCTCCTCACCTACCAATGGCACACTTTATCTGAAGCCCTCACACATCTGGGTCTGTTTTCCCTTCCTCTTGTTCCAGCTCACACTGTTTTTACACTGCTCCCCAAATACCTCTCCAATGTCAGGTTTCTTTAATAGAATGCGGATGCTGGTCCCCCCCCCAAATAAAAACAAAGGACTGAGAGAGAAGCAGAGAGAAATAGAGAGAGAGAAAGAGAGAGGGAGAAAGCGATCTGCACTCCTACCGTGTGGCCAGGCTGGCGTCTGGGCGATGAAGAGGAGGATGAGGAAGAGATTCCGGAGCGCGAGAGTCTCCCCGCTGAGCTCCACCAGCTGGCGTCCCGCAGACAGCATGCTGTAACGCCGAGTACTGTTTACTTTCTGAACTCAGCTGCTTTGACATCACCCTCTCTCTCCTGCTCTCCCTCTCTCTCTCTCTCCTGCTCTCCCTCGCTCTCTCTCCTGCTCTCCCTCGCTCTCTCTCTCCTGCTCTTCCTCGCTCACCCTCTCTCCCCTGCTGTCTCTCCCTCTCTCTCTCTCTCTCTCTCTCTCTCTCTCTCTCTCTCTCTCTCTCTCTCTCTCTCTCCCCTGCCATCTCTCTCTCTCTCTCTCTCTCTGCTGCTCTCCCATTCCCTCTCTCTCTCCCTCTCTCGGCTTCATGTTTCAGGTTTCCTTGCTCCAGTCGGGATGGGGCTTCCCAAATCTCAGCTCCAGCACTCTGGAGTGACGTCACCGCTGCTGAATGAAACCAGCCTCCAGCCGGGGGGGCGGGAGGAACTCATTAACCCTTTCCCCTCTCACAGGCGCGCAGACGGACGCACGGACTGAGGGACATACAGACAGACAGACAGACAGACAGACAAATCTGCTCAAACCGAACACAGACAGACAGACAGACAGAGACAAAGCTGCTTGTACCAGACAGTCAGACAGACAGACTCATTTAAACTGACATATTTCGCCCACACCATTTCTGCAAGAGTGATATTGTATATAGCGTATGACCCAGCGCATTATGCTTGGCACGCATGCAGCTCAGAGTTTGCTGTTCAGAAACACAAAGGGCCATTGAGCAGGGGACACGCGCTGGGCAGGAATGTGAGCGCACAGATCCCCCATCGGGAATGTGAGTGCACAGATCCCCCATCGGGAATGTGAGTGCCCAGATCCCCCATCGGGAATGTGAGTGCACAGATCCCCCATCGGGAATGTGAGTGCACAGATCCCCCATCGGGAATGTGAGTGCACAGATCCCCCATCGGGAATGTGAGTGCACAGATCCCCCATCGGGAATGTGAGTGCACAGATCCCCCATCGGGAATGTGAGTGCACAGATCCCCCATCGGGAATGTGAGTGCCAGATCCCCATCGGGAATGTGAGTGCACAGATCCCCATCGGGAAGTGAGTGCACAGATCCCCATGGAATGTGACCACAGTCCTGGAATTGAGCTGTCCGATCTCCCCATCTGTCGTATTGTGCCACACTCCCTCGTGGCATTCAGGCACAGATCCAGGTGCCCGTGTCACAGTCAGTGAAGGAAGCCCCCGGGCGCTGCCTGGCATCTCTGTCGTCATGGAAACGCGCGGGAGCTGCCTGGCATTTCTGTCGTCAGGGAAACGCCCAGCCGGGGCTCCGCATGGTCCTCCTTTCAAAAACTTCTTCCCTAGCTGTCTCCTCCATGTCTCAGCTGTGGAAACACATCGTTGGGCGTCGCTGTTGTTTTTTTGACCGCGTTTATTTTGGTTGGACCGCTTTGGAGACCCTGCTGATTTCTGAAACCTCAGAGCCAGCGATCACATCCTAAGTTTCAAATAGTTTCATATAAAAAAAAGATTACAAAATTGATATCAAATATCATCGCTCCTCTCCAAAAGCAGCTGGACTCAGGAAGTAAAGCCCATCTTAAAGAAGCAGAAAGAGAACATATGGGTGGTGTTTCCAAAAGTGGGGCACCCCCCCTCCCCCGAAGTCCTGTTACTGTACCTTTCATTGTCCCCCGACCGTTTGATCAGACACTGCTGAGTTTATTGTGAGAAGTGGAGAGTTCTGGGTGGATAGGAGCACTGTATTTAGGAGCCCCCCACCGTGCGGAGGGGAGCGAGGGATTCTGGGATGGGTGCGGAGGCCAGACTCGTCATGCCCTCCTGTGCGCTGACTGTGGCGCTGGCTGTGACTCGTGTTGATAAACAGCGTCTGGCTCAGACATGGCCAGCGCCAGGCGCTCGGTGAGCTCTTTTTTCCTTCTGTTTTGTTTAGCTTTTATTTTTTATTTTTTTGTGGTTGGATTTGAATTTGCAGCACATTGTTTAAGGTCACCTAAAATCAATCCCACAATGCCGTTTGCTGGGTCTGTTACTGAGGCCAAGGGGGGATTGGCACACGAGGAGGAAGCGTGGGAGGAGATGTCACGGATAGGGCGAGCCGTGTGACACGACTGTGAGGACAGTAACCTCTCTCAGCGGCTGCTGCTGGGGGGGGGCGGGGTGATATTTGTGTACTGGTAACTCAGTGTGGGAAATAAATTAAGCCTTTGCTGGTTATTGTTTCGCAGACAATGCGAGTGGAAAAATAAGTGATCAGCTAATTTAACAATGGGCCATAAGAGAGGCACTGAGGATGTTGCGCCATGTTGTGTTAATAAAAACATTAATTATTATTGCCACCAGGAGCGCATAGCATTATGTGAACAAGGCCTGTGAGCAGAGCATCGTAGTGGCCTGGACATTAGTGCAATATGAATCAACTGAATGATGATATAACACTGTGTGTGTAGGGAGGGGGAGGGGTCTAAGGTGAAATGCAGTGGGGTCGTGGGTAGAGAGGGGGCGGGGTTTATGGCGAAACGCATTGGGGTCGTGTGTGGAATGGGGGCGGGGTTTAAGGTAAAATCAGGACGTGTGCTGATGGACAATGTCTGTTGCCCCGGGTGACAGGCCATGACGGGAGGCAGACGCCGCATCCGTCTGCAGCACGGAGTTTTGCCTCCTCCGGCACGAGCATGCCTGTGCTGAGTGTCAGGCTTTGGGGCGGGGAGGTTAGGATAGGGGATCCTGTGCTGAGTCAGGCCTTGTGGGCGGGGGAGTAGGCTAGGGAAGGGGATGCCTGTGCTGAGTGTCAGGCCTTGTGGGGCGGGGGGGGGGGGGGTTAGGGATAGGGGGATACCTCTGCTGTACTCATAATGGGCTTCAGCTTGGGGGGAGCAGGCAAAGTGTGAACATCTGTGTCCTCTATATCAGATTGGGCACATCCTGTCGAAGTGGGGTGGGGGTCTTGTTTTCCTGGCTCACACTGCACTCTCACTGCACTCTCACTGCACTCACACTGCGCTCTCACTGCGCTACTGCCTCACTGCACTGTCACTGCACTGTCACTGCACTCACTGCACTTCACGCCACTGCGCTCTCACTGCACTCACACTGCGCTCTCACTGCACTCACACTGCACTGCACTTCACTGCACTCACACTGCGCTTCAGTCACTGCACTCACACTGTGCTCCACTGCGCTCGTCACTGCACTCTGTCTCACACTGCGCTCTCACTGCACTCACACTGCGCTCTCACTGCACTCTGTGCTCACACCGCTCTCACTGCACTCTGTGCTCACACTGCGCTCTCACTGCACTCTGTGCTCACACTGCGCTCTCACTGCACTCTGTGCTCACACTGCGCTCTCACTGCACTCTGCGCTCACACTGCGCTGTCACTGCACTCACACTGTGCTCACACTGCACTCACACTGCGCTCTCTGTGCTCACACTGCACTCTCACTGCGCTCTCACTGCGCTCACACTGCGCTGTCACTGCACTCTGTGCTCACACTGTGCTCTCACTGCACTCTGTGCTCACACTGCTCTCACTGCACTCTGTGCTCACACTGCGCTCTCACTGCACTCTGTGCTCACACTGCGCTCTCACTGCACTCTCACTGCGCTCTCACTGCGCTGTCACTGTGCTCTCACTGCACTCTGTGCTCTCACTGCACTCTCACTGCACTCACACTGCACTGTCACTGCACTCACACTGTGCTCTCACTGCACTCTCTGTGCTCACACTGCGCTCTCACTGCACTTACACTGTGCTCTCACTGCACTCTCTGTGCTCACACTGCACTCTCACTGTACTCTCACTGCACTCACACTGCGCTCTCTGTGCTCACACTGCGCTGTCACTGCACTCTCACTGCACTCTCACTGCACTCTCACTGCGCTCTCTGTGCTCACACTGCACTGCAGCTTTTCCCAGCAGATATAATCCCAAACTTCTGAGTTTACCTCACAAGGGGTACATTAACCCCAGAAACACCATCGAGCTCAAACCTACAGCTTTGTCAACCTTAAGCTATAAAACTTAAATCTTCATCTTTTTAAATCATCAAATCCTGATTCAAGAAGGAAGAAAAGAAGCTTTTGAGCATTTCATACCTGGAGTTGGCCTGGGGCTTCGGAACATTCCAGTAACACACAATTAGATGGTACTGTCCCGTTAAGAACATTTTTAAGGGAAAATTCACCCAGAAATGTCAAAAATGTATTTTTGCTATCTTCAGGTGTTAATACAAGTTCAATACCTGTGATTCCATTTTTGACCTGATAGATCTTCTCAGATTTCGGCTAATTTCAGTGATGTAGTTTGGAGGACCTCCTCTCTAGTTTCCTTGGAAAAGCATAAGTTAGATTGGCAAGCATGCTCTCGGCTACCCGTCCTAGACAAAAATGTATTAGTCAAAACGAATCCTCTGCACTGTACTTGTGTGAGTTCCTGTCCTCTGTCAGTAAGGGGGTCCTGTCCTTTGAACCAGAGGTGGGTAACGAGGACCGTGTCTGTTTCTGCTCTTCATGCTAAACTTCTGGCCTGAATTATTCAATTAGCCCTAACATTTACGCCATCTGGCATTTTATTCAGCTACATTTCATACAAGCTCATGAATGACAGCCAAACACTGTTTTTGTGTCTCTATATAAATCATTTTACTGTGACCTAATCTACGAGTGCAGCATTGGTGTAAACAGCCAATCAGCTCAGTTACCCAGGGTAACTGGTGGAAACTAAACCTGCACGCACACCGGCCCTCCAGGACTGGCACAGGCCACTCCTGCTTTAAAGATTAGCTTTAACGAGTATGCAGCCATTTCTCTCTCTGCCTTGCTCCCATGGTGCATTGCAGCCGTTGGCTACGGTGATGTCTGTACAATGTCTGATCGGAACTGCATTCGTGGCGAATTTGAGGACTGGTTTTGCAGAGCGTGTCAGAATTTCTGTAAGGTATAATTCACAATGTAAATAATGAATGAAGCCTTAGAGTACTGCCGCAGTGAGCCTGAGTAACAGCACATGGATCTGAAGTAAGTGGAGTGCCTTTGTCCTTTGCTAATGCGACTCACTGTCTCCATCACAGAGGAGCTGGTTTCTCAGGCTTTAGACATCTGATTTCCTCCTCTGCTCTGGCCTGTATGGGGGGGGGATAGTGGGGGGGGTCTGGTGAGCACTGGGAGTGGGGGCGTCAACACCCCTTACTCAAACCATTAGGGGGTGATGGGATTTTAGTAGCAGTAGGACAATGACATTAACCCCCCCCCCCCCAGAGTGGGAGCAATGTCGTCATGAATACGGAAAACATAATGTGGTGGGCACATCAGCTGGAGGAAATGCTCAAAGATTTTTCCATCTTTCCATTCCCGTCCGAACCCCAGGAGTTCAGACGGGACGGGATGGGACGGGACGGGATGGGGTGATGGAACTGAAGCAACACGCAGCGCTTTCGCTCCTGGGATGTTTTTGTCTGGTATGCATTTTTTTGGTCGCACAGGGGCGAAACCAAATCTCTGGCCGGCCCCCCCTCCCATCCCGAATGCTCACCCTGGACAGAGGCCAGGGGCGATGCAGCAGACGGGTGTGTCACACTCAGTTTGTTTTGCATCGCCATGGTTACAGAGTTTCCATGTTGCACATGGTTTTCCCTCCGGTCTCAGTACCACTGTCTGTGGGATCAAGTAGCCCCGGCAAGTGTGTGTGTGTGTGTGTGTCCTGTGTGTGTCCTGTTGTCCTGTGTGATTGTGTGTGTGTCCTGTTGTCCTGTGTGTTTGTGTGTGTGTCCTGTTGTCCTGTGGTTTGTCTGTGTGATTATGTATGTGTCCTGTTTTCTTGTGTATTGTGTGTGTGTGTATGTGTGTCCTGTTGTCCTGTGTGTTTGTGTGTGTGTGTGTGTGTGTGTGTGTCCTGTTGTCCTGTGTGTTGTTGTGTGTTTTGTGTTGTGTGTGTGTGTGTGTGTGTCCTGTTGTCCTGTGTGTTTGTGTGTGTGTGTCCTGTTGTCCTGTGTATTGTGTGTGTGTGTGTGTGTGTGTGTCCTGTTGTCCTGTGTGTATTGTGTGTCTGTCCTGTTGTCCTGTGTGTTTGTGTGTGTGTGTGTGTGTCCTGTTGTCCTGTGTTGTGTGTTGTGTCCTGTGTTTGTGTGTGTGTGTTGTTGTCTGTGTTGTGTGTGTCTGTTGTGCTGTTGTGTGTGTTGTGTGTGTATGTGTGTTTGTGTGTGGGAGGGAAAGTGGCCAGTAGAATTACACAGCGCCCACACCCCAAAATACTGCCCTAAAGACCCTATTAATGGAAACCTCAGCATGTGACTGTGGGGACCCAACCCATCTGAGCCAGCTGGAGTTTAAATCCTCTGCCAGTCCATCTGTGGGTCTTTTACAGCGCAAACCCGCTTCCTTTGATCCACAGTTAGATTTTCCTTTGGCTTAACAGGGGCTGTGTTTAATCAAAATGGCTTCTACCGAGAACACTGATGGAGAGGCCATCTCCTCCACTGCTGCCCCTGGGCCTGGGCAGAGGGGTTAGTCTGAGCCCCAGGGCCTGGGCAGAGGGGTTAGTCAGAGCCCCATGGCCTGGGCAGAGGGGTTAGTCACAGAGCCCCATGGCCTGGGCAGTGGGGTTAGTCAGAGCCCCATGGCCTGGGCAGAGGGGTTAGTCTGAGCCCCAGGGCCTGGGCAGAGGGGTTAGTCACAGAGCCCCAGGGCCTGGGCAGAGGGGTTAGTCAGAGCCCCAGGGCCTGGGCAGTGGGGTTAGTCACAGAGCCCCAGGGCCTGGGCAGAGGGGTTAGTCTGAGCCCCAGGGCCTGGGCAGAGGGGTTAGTCACAGAGCCCCAGGGCCTGGGCAGAGGGGTTAGTCTGAGTCCCAGGGCCTGGGCAGAGGGGGTTAATCAGAGCCCCATGACCTGGGCAGAGGGGTTAGTCTGAGCCCCATGGCCTGGGTAGAGTTAGAGGAACACTTAATGTGAGGGATCAGGGAAAAACAAACGGCGCAAACCAACAAGCCTCCCTGCGCCCGAAACGTTTGGCATGTCGTCATGGAAACAACAAGCTCCTGATCAACGCTCACACCACCTGCAGCAGGGGTGGGGCAGATGGAGGGGGTGGGGTGGTTCTGACCACAAGAGACGCCCTAATCGAGCTGGGACAAGGCACACAATCTGAGTCACGAGGCAGAGCCTTGGCTAACCAGCCAGTCGGAGAACAGCGCAGGATGCCCACTCAGGCAGAACATACAGTTTGAATAATTTTACAGCACTTTGCCAGGGGCCTGGACCGCCTCTGAACGGCTCGCTGATTATGGGGTCTGTAGTCCTGTCCCCTCTCTGCTGATTATGGGGTCTGTAGTCCTGTTTCCACTCTGCTGATTATGGGGTTTGTAGTCCTGTCCCATCTCTGCTGATTATGGGGTTTGTAGTCCTGTCCCCTCTCTGCTGATTATGGGGTTTGTAGTCCTGTCCCCCCTCTGCGGATTATGGGGTTTGTAGTCCTGTCCCCTCTGCTGATTATGGGGTCTGTAGTCCTGGTCCTCTCTGCTGATTATGGGGTCTGTAGTCCTGTCCCCTCTGCTGATTATGGGGTGTGCGCTGGGATTGTCCTCGCTGGTTCAGCTCGGCATTCCTGCATTTTTCCGCCTCCGTTTTGGGGAGATAATGCCACGTCTCTTCAGACAGGAAGCGGGGGTGGGGCTGGAATTCTGCGGCAGACGGAGAGGAAAGAGCGGCCTGGTTTCACACCAAGACAAACGTGCTAACACGGCGAGAAGCGGCTCGGCCCTGGGACGTTCCCCCCTTTCACTGACCCCAGGGCGGGGCGCACTGATCAGAGGTCATTACCGCCCCGTCTGCCTCTCCTGGGGCACCAGGGCCCAAACCGCGGTCCTGGGACGGGGTCTGAACAGGGCTGTGGTGCACGTGACAAAAATAACCTGCTGTATCTAACGCGCTAACCAGCGGCATTCACACCCAGTCTGTTTAAACACTGCACCTGCTACACACACTGAGCGTGTCACAGCTCGCAGGCAGCTGTCCAGAACAGAGACAGTAACAGCCCTTTACTTCTGTATGTGAACTTCAGTCAGTCAGGCCACTTTCTGGTAAGAGTTTGGTCTCAGAAATAGGATTCTCTTTGAAAGGGCTCTCCGGTATCCCCCTCCCATAATGCACTGCTGCAGCATTCTTTAGCACGTCACACCGTGTGGGGCTGAGTGAGCAGAGTGTGGGGCTGAGTGAGCAGAGTGGCTGAGTGCGGTGGGCGAGTGAGCAGAGTGGGGCTGAGTGCAGTGTGGGGCTGAGGAGCAGAGTGTGGCTGAGGAGCAGAGTGTGGCTGAGTGAGCAGAGTGTGGGGCTGAGTGAGCAGAGGTGAAGCTGATGAGCAGAGTGTGGGGTGTGAGCGGTGTGAGCTGAGTGAGCAGAGTGTGGGTTCTGAGCTGCTCTGTGGGGGCTGAGTGAGCAAGGTGGGCTGAGTGAGCAGAGTGTGGCTGAGGAGCAGAGTGTGAGCTGAGTGAGCAGAGTGTGGGTGAGTGAGCGCGTGTGGGCTGAGTGAGCAGATGTGAAGCTGAGTGAGCAGAGTGTGGGCTGAGTGGCAGAGCGTGCTGAGTGAGCAGAGTGTGGGGCTGAGTAGCTGGTGAGCAGAGGTGGTGAGGACAGTGGGCTGAGGAGCAGATGTGGCTGAAGTGGCTGAGTGAGCAGAGTGTGAGGCTGAGTGAGCAGAGTGTGGGGGTGTCTGAGCTGCTCTGTGTGGGGCTGAGTGAGCAGAGTGTGGGGCTGAGTGAGCAGAGTGTGGGTGAGTGAGCAGAGGTGGGTGGTGAGCAGAGTGTGGGGCTGAGTGAGCAGAGTGTGGGGCTGAGTGAGCAGAGTGTGGGGCTGAGTGAGCAGAGTGTGGGGATGTCTGAGCTGCTCTGTGTGGGGCTGAGTGAGCAGAGTGTGGGGGTGTCTGAGCTGCTCTGTGTGGGGCTGAGTGAGCAGAGTGTGGGGCTGAGTGAGCAGAGTGTGGGGCTGAGTGAGCAGAGTGTGGGGCTGAGTGAGCAGAGTGTGGGGCTGAGTGAGCAGAGTGTGGGGCTGAGTGAGCAGAGTGTGAAGCTGAGTGAGCAGAGTGTGGGGCTGAGTGAGCAGAGTGTGGGGCTGAGTGAGCAGAGTGCGTAGTGAGCAGAGTGGGCTGAGTGAGCAAGTGTGAGCTGAGAGCCAGACTGTAGAGTGAGTTACAGCTGCAGTGTACGGGCTGAGGAGAGAGTCTGGCTATCAGACGAGTCTCAGGTGCAGAGAAGAAGCCAAGAGTGTGCTGACATGGAGAGAGGAAGCACGGGAGTGGGGGAGTATAGGCGGAGGAGGCTGAGGCAGAGGTGGTCAGTTGGTGTGACGAGTGGCAGAGATTGTGGGGGGGGGCGCTGAGCTACAGGTTGCCATGTTATTTTCTTTTCTTTGTTTGAGAATAGTCTGAAATGCTCTTTAGCGGGAGGAGCAGAGGGCGAGTGTCTGACGCTCGTGTGGGGCTGGGACAAGGGCTGAGTACAGAGCGGGATACAGAGTGTGAGGCAGAGTGCAGATGGGGCTGAAGCAGAGGTGGGGCTGATGAGCAGGTTGGATGTCTGAGCCTCTTTGGGGCTGAAGAAGTGGGGGCTGGGTACATAGTAAAATGTCCAGTGTTAATTCAGCTCTTAACAGAGTAGACCATATGTACTCTGTAAGAGTTGATTTAACACTGAGCGTTTTACTGTGTGGTGTCAGAGTCCTGTGCTTAGTCAGACCCAGTCCAGTCCAGAGTCTTTATCAAAACAAGCCCCAAGTTGTTCCTCGCACATGGATTCCAGAGGAACGTCCACTGTGTGAGGGGTGGGGGTGTTTGGGGGGGAAGGGGGCTGTCGAGAGGTCGTGTTTACACAGGTATTGGGGGGGGGGGGCGGCTTCATTCCATTATTTATTTTTTCTATTTGGTTTTAGAACAAAGCTGAAACAACAGCGGGGGAATCGGCAGCATACCAGCGGACCGCAGGGAGATGTTTTCTGCATAAATCACGTCCCAGAGCTCGCAGGAACTCTGCTGCTAAAAAAACACCTAAATGAAAAAAATCCGTGTGACATTCTTTTTTTAATATATGTAAATTAGTTTAGTTTATTCATACAGGAAGGCGTGCTTGTTGTCAAGGTGATGGTACTGAATTTCAGCAAGTTTCCAGTGACGTTCCTAAAATATATGATCTGTTATCCAATGCAATTGGCCCAATTTCAAAGAGACAATTACCATAATAAGAAAGGACATTCCAACTGACATTGTTCAACAAATATGTTGTTTTCAAACTATTCACCCGTGGATACAATCTCCAGAAAATAGCTCTTTTCACAGTTCTGCAGAACAGATACTGATCTATTTAGAACAATATATCTGATGTGTGTGTGTGTGTGTCTGGTCTGTGTGTGTGTGTGTGTGTATAATACAAGTTATGCTGTTGAAGGCTGAGAGAATGTGTGAGAACATAAAGATATAAGAACTGAATTTATAAGAGCTGGAGGCAGGTTTTGCTCACCTGTTCCATGGATTCCAATGGGGGTTGCTCAATGGAGGCAGCCATGTTTGACTATGGGGCTGTTTGGCACCAGCGAATGCACAGAGTACCTAAATGTGAAGGGATGAACAGGAATGATCTTAGGTTTTCTTCTGTAGGGCTGAGAAAAAAAAATTGGTTCCTGGAGTAATTAATTTGGTGTGAAGGCATTTTGTAATTTATAAGTACTGTCCAAAATAGTATCATTTAGCCAGAGTGAAGGAGTTTTGAATGGAGTTCAATGGGGAAATTTGCTTTTTGACACGAGAAGCTCATAAACCGCAATACCTCCGGTAACCACTGGGGTTTCCCAGCTTCAGGGGAATGTCACTCCCTGGTCCCATGTGTAAAATCCCTACGGTGCTGCCCTCTAGTGGTGGATGAGCATTCTGCATGGTTAACTGCACTTTAGAAAATTGCCACTTTCTTGATTTCAAGCATGAATGAGCCAATTCACATGAAACTAACTTCCAGTATGCGAATGAATGACTATCCAACCAAATTATCTCCTTATTTCATCTCCCAATCTTGCAAATGGGAAAAAAATTGATGCAACACATGTTATTTATCATAACTTAATGACCCAAGGAGGATAATATCTGCGGTGGTCTGTGTGCGTTATGGAGCTGTGCTCATTTGCATGCTGCCGTCCTGTTCCCTGCGGGAATGACACATCGGGGGTGCGAGAGTTTAAGGACGTTACCGGAGTTGTGCCGAATATCCAATACTAATTTAATAACGCACATGAATAACGCACGCGGATGAAAGTGTGACTCTGCACTTTGAAGTTATCTGAGCTTTCATTAAAGTCTGGGTGTTGTCCATGGAAGGGGAAATTAATATTCATTTGAGTATGAGTAATGATCCTTCCTGTGAATGTTATTACCTCAGGTAAAACTTATCTTCCTGTATTATTGCACACCCACCACTGGGTGGAGCCAAAGCCACAAATAAAAGCAAATGGCTTTTTTTTAAGGCAAAATCCAGTTGAAGTCACAGACCTCTTATCCACACTATCCCCATTATGACAGAGACAGGATGTGATGTATTGATTGGTTGATAATGGGATATCTGATCACTAACAGGGCGAAGATGAGCTTATGTTGGGAGGCTTATACTTTCAGAAACATATCAGCAAGCTGTGAAGCCCATTCCTGAGGACACCCTCAGCACAGACATCCGCTGATAACTCTGTCCTTCATGCGCTCAGTGTCTGTATTCGACAGGCCTGGGATGAGGCGACCGAGCTGATCTGAGATCAGCTGACAGGCATGCGGCAGCCGTGAAGCTCCCCGCTTACTGACCTGAGAACCGCAGGCAGAGGCACACTAGAACAGCCCCCTCATCCTGCCTGTCCCACATGGGGGGGGGGTGTAACAGCCCCTTATCCTTGCCTACATGGGGGAGGAGGGCAGCCCCCTTATCCTGTTCCGCAGGAGAGGCAGGGGGGCGGGGGGCGGGGGGGGCGGGGGCGAGGGGCGGGCTGGGGGGGCGCCTCCTGTTTGACTCGCGGTTCGGAGCGCAGATGTCCAGCAGAGCTTGCGGCGGTTGCTGATTGGCTGGCCTCCCGTGTCCTCCACCGTCCCTGCTGTTACAATTTCCCGACCAGCCAAATAACTCCATTCCTCTTCCCTTTCCCATCCTAATGGCGGCAATTATTCTTGCTTAATGTGTGATGTATCCTCTGACAAACCCCCCCACCCCCCCCCCCCCCCCCCCACCCCCCGGTCCCCACGGGACGCGGTCTGTCAGCGATGATCAGCACAGCGCGCAGGAGAAAAGCTGAGCACTGGGGATGGTTATAGCCTCACCTGCGTGGCACACCCGCGCGCGGACTCGCTGAGATGCGCTGCAGCGCAGAGTTACACAGGGAGGCTGTGAAACATCACGGCTCTGCTCCTCAGCGGGACCGGGACCGCCAGGACGCGCGAGTCTGTAGATGCAGCCGCAGTGTAAACGCCTCATAAAACCTGTTTACAGTAAAGATCGATGGTGGTAATATTATCAGATTCAGGGCGGGCAGGTCTCCTTCATTTCCTCGTGTGGTGGGTCCTCTGTTTTAAACGTCTGGCTCCTCATCACGCCCACGCCAGCCCCAGCAGAAGAGCACGTGACCCGCTAGTCCTCCATCACGTCTGCGCACGTTATCCTGGCCTCTGATTTAGAGCTAACTCTGACCCCTGACCTCTGAACTCTGCCCTCAAACCGCTCTGACGGCCTCTGCCTCCCTATGGTGCTGTCAACAGCCCTGTCCCAGCCACTGTGCCCCTAACCCCCTGTCCCAGCCGCTGCCCCGAAGCACTGCCCCCCCCCCCCCAAACAGCCCTGTCCCAGCCACTGTGCCCCTAACCCCCTGTCCCAGCCACTGCCCCAAAGCCATGCCCCCCCCCCCCTTTCCCCCATTTCTGTTTTCCAGGAGCGGGACAGGCCCTGAGAATGGGGGCTTGTGTTCCCGCTGTGCGTGTGTGCGACCGCGGGGTCGATGCTACATCGCTAGCGGGCTGGGGGTCAGATCCTACTACACACAGAGCACTGGGCACAGCATGGGGGACGTGATTAAGGGCCAGAACAGGCGAGGGGGGGGGGCGGGCGGTGTGAGTGCAGCCGGCCAGATGTCCCGTCCTGGAGGCACCCCCCCCCCCTCCAAGCTCCTTATGAAGGCTGCACACTTTTTTCTTCTCTGTCGCCTTTGAAAGGTTTTAAGTTTGAGGAAAAAAATAAGAAAATTCTAAATTCCTTGCAAATGCAAATTCCTCTCATCCTCTTTCTTCCTCTCATCCTCTCTCTCTCTCTCTTCCTCCCCCTCTGTCTTCCTCCTCTCTCTGCAGGAAATGCTGTTGGTTATGATAAAAGGTAGATCCCTTCCCTCCCGCACATTGTTTTCCTGCGCTTTTCATTCCCTCGCTTAATGAGCGAATCCCTCTGCGCTCGGTCAGAGGCATCCCAGAGTGCATTTCACCGGGACAGAGGGGTCAGAATGGACTTCGGCTTCCCTGATCTCTGGAGGGCAGCTGAGCGCGCTCTGAGCGCAATGAAAGGGCGTCACTAAGAGCGCGAGGAGCCTGAGCTCGTGAGAGGAACCTCAGGTCCTCGCTGAAGCTGTTTAAGAGCAGGTCTAATATGGCCGTGAGGAGTGCCTCATCCAAACCCCGCCCTAATGAAGCCGCACGGAGTGCGTTTCCTCCCGTCCGCTCTGCTCAGACTTCTGGGTAAACGGCGTGCCCGTATTGCGTCGCTCTTGTCTGCATTTGAGAAACTCTTCAAATGGCTCTTTCAGGGTCACAGAATCGCATGAAAACCAGGGAGAGAAAGAGAAAGAGATAAGTTTAGGAATAAAAGCGGTGAAGTCCCCCCCCCCCCCCCCCCCCATCTCCTTTCTACCCACCTCTCAGAGAGAGCAATTACTGAGTCTGACTGAGAGGAGGCCGGCCCAAGGTTGAGGAGCATTAATCATTTCTGAAAACCGGGCCGTCTTATCTGGAAGGGCCAAGGGCCTCAGCAAATTGGCAAAGAGCAAGTTAATAAAATTGCATGAAATATTAAAAATCACTGAGCTTCTCTCTGTGGGGTGAGAATGCCAGTTGAGCGGCAGACGCCCTCCTCGCTGATGCCGCCTGACGCTTCTGCCCTGACCTTCTCCGAGCTCTCTGCGACGCTCCGCCTGACTTCGCCTGACTCTCTCCCCTGCGTGTCCGCCCTGACGCTGCTCCTCGCCCTGACGCTGCTCCTCGCCCTGACGCTCTCCCTCGTCCTGACGCTCTTCCTCGTCCTGACGCTCTTCCTCATCCTGGAACGGCGGTCCGTGGTGGTATTTTCAGACGTCCCGTTGCCCGGAGACGCGGGCCATGTGGGGCTTTTCCGTCTCCCTCCCACACTGAGCCTGATTAAGCCCCGTGTCCAAACAAAACACAGACCCGTGTGGAGACAAACGCGACACAAAAACCCCCTGAGAATGAGCGTTTAATTACAAATACGTTGGCCTTCTTTTCCTGGTTCATATTTTATTCTTGGGCCTACACTTTCTCGCTCTTGGGAATTCCCGCCGGTTCGATCCCCGATGCGTGTGTTGTGAGTGACTGGTTTTGTGTGTCCTCCATTGCGATTGATTGGAGTCATGCTCTTGTTTTGGTCGTGAGGATGTGTGGCTTCCCTGCCTCTGGCCCAGTGCATGCTGGGATAGGCTTCAGCCCCCCCCCCCCCCCTCGGGACGCTGAGCAGGAGCAGGAATGGATGGGTGGGTGGATGGTATCATCACTCACTCCCATACTAGCTGGTGAGCTGAACGGCAGAGTTTAGGCAGAGATAATGTATGAGCTGTTGGTATTAGAAAATGCTTCATGGCCTTGTGACGTAAAGAAAAGAACAATACTAACACAAACTTAGTTACGACTAACTGTCTACTGGTGCTGATTATTTCACTGCTTGATTGTTGTGCAGTTAATTGCTGTGCAGATTGTTGCGCACATGCACACACACATACACGCGCACCCAGCACACACACACACACACACACATACACACACAGAAACACACACATACACACACAGAAACACACACATACACGCACGCACACACACACACGCACGCACACGCACACACACAGCTGTGCTGCTCCACAGTGAGTAATCCTAGCTGAAGTGAGGTGATTGTTGCTCTCAGCGCTAATGGAAGCTGCGCGTGTCCGTTAATCAGCCCAGGCGGGGGTGCTGGGGAGTGTAGGCGGGGCTGAGCCATGTTTTCAGGAGGCGCTAACCTTTAGGAAGCAACGGTGCCAGGCCTTTGGGGCTGTCATTTGTTTCTGTGCACTGGGGTGGCGGGGGACGGGACGGTGGCGGGGGGGGGGTTTTCCGATCTGCACAGCTGCGGTCTGGCCTGGCAGGGCTGTGGGTGCTCAGATGTCGCCGTGGGCGCGCTGGAGGGCGGGGGTTGAGTGTTACTGAAAGGCTACCCGGTGGAGGGGGTCTGTCCGGGGCGTGGCCATCTGGGGTCGCGAAATTCACGAGCGAGGAATGCGGCTGGGTTGATGAAAGACTCCCGGCTGGGTGCAGGCGTGTGTAGAGCCGGGTACACTCTGGGTACAGGCGTGTGTAGAGCCGGGTACACTCTGGGTACAGGCGTGTGTAGAGCCGGGTACACTCTGGGTGCAGGCGTGTGTAGGGTTAGGGTACACTCTGGGTACACTCTGGGTGCAGGCGTGTGTAGGGTTAGGGTACACTCTGGGTACAGGCGTGTGTAGAGCCGGGTACACTCTGGGTACAGGCGTGTGTAGAGCCGGGTACACTCACCGTCTGCGTGATCTGCAGGCGTGTCTAAACAGGGCCTTTATTCCATCGCTCACACATTATTCACCTGCTCCACCGATTCCATAAGCCATGGATTATATTTTCATATTTTAATACGGCCCTTCAGTTTGTCTCTGCGTTCCCCAGCCTGGGGCCCAGTCAGTGTGGCAGTGCGGCGCAAATCATATTGTGTGGAAAATAAATACATTTTTAAAAATGTATGTAGGTTGGTATATATATATGTAGATATATATACCTACATGGTTCCCCTTATATGGATGTGAATACGCACAAATTAAAGCTGTCTGCACTTTAACCTCACCTTATTTCAAATGCAATGTGCTGGAGTGCAGAGCCAAAACAACAAAAAATGTGTCACTGATCAAATACTTACGGACAGTACTGTACACGCAGTGACACTCATTAACCTTGCCCCCTGTCATGCTCAGCTGGGTTATCTTACATTGTCATGTTTCTGTGGTATCAGGTGAGTGGTGCGTGCTGGGAAATGTAGTCCTGGCCGCAGGACTGTGAGGCGGATGCTCTGAGCGATCCCTGCGTGCCTTGGGGCCTTGCTGCAGTAATTAAGCATGCAGTCTGGGCCCCTGTGTTCCTGGCTGGCACACCGCTGCTAAAATGACCCAATTAATTAGATTAAGAACTTTAATTCAGAGTTGGCTGACTGCGGGAACAAGGCCTGAATTTTAAAAAAGTTTTCTTTTGGTATGGAGCGATGTATAAGAGCAGGGGTGTTCTGTATTATCGGAAAAGAGCCGGTGTGGCTGCAGGTTTCTGTTTGAGCCCAGCACTATGACACCTGACTCAGCTAATTACCTAACTATGATTTCCAGCCCAGACCATGGTAAGCAGAAGCAGGTGTCGTAGTGCTGGGATAAAACAGGAACCTGCACCCACATTCAGATATTTACTGAAAACTTTTAGCCTGCATTTTAGGATTGATGTTTAAATGTTGGTATTTAAATATTTGTATGATTGTCATATTAGAGTTGCTGATATGTATATATATATATATATATATATATATATACATCTTTCAGTCACCAGTAATGATCGTTACATCAGCATTAGAATGTTCAGTTAATGGCATTCTACTCACATTTTTCTGATCTATAGGGCGGCAGTAGCACAGTGGGTAAGGAACTGGGCTTGTGACCGAAAGGTTTGATTCCTGGATAGGACACTGCCGTTGTGCCCTTGAGCAAGGTACTTAACCTGAATTGCTTCAGTATATATCCAGCTGTGTAAATGGATGCAACGTAAATGCTATGTAAAAAATTGTGTAAGTCGCTCTGGATAAGAGCGTCTGCTAAATGCTGTAATGTAATGATCTCACAGGATTAAAAGGTCAGAACAATGAAATCAATGTTCTGTATATTCTCCATGTTTACAACTGTTTAGAGTGTTATATGTCATGTTTTTGTTTGTATTTCTCATTTGTAAAAATATATAGTATAGTAAGTAGCGCAGTCGTCTAGATTCCCATTTTCTATGCGTGAGCGACCTTTCCTATTTTTTTATTTTTATCTTGTCCCGTTCACGCCGCCCGCTCCTGCTGTTGCTCTTTTAAGAAACGCAGCCTGTGGGACCCACCGCTTCCCACGGTACGCCTACCAGCACGCCGCTCCAGTCACGTGTTTCAGCGCCTGGCGTCTCTGAGCTGAAGCAACTGTGGTCCCAAAGTAACGAGCGAGCTGAGAGATGGAGACGCGGACTGTCTGCGAGAGCACAATGCGCCGCCGGACCTGAAAGCACGCGCAAAACTAAAGAATCAATTCAAGAACAACGTCTAAGCTTCGAAAAAGGACCGCGCTGTTCTGACATAGGAGGAAAATGACAACGATTTTCCTAATAAAACCTTGTGGTTTTCCGAAGACCGTCTTCTTTGGGATAATGATCGCTACGAGGGGCGCTGCATGCGGCTGCCGAAGCGGCTCTTTTAAGGGGGAAATTGGAACATTCTAACCTACAGTTCGACATTGTTGAAACCGGCGGGTGCGAATATCCATAGCCGAACAAAGGGGGAGGCTAACTGGCACTTGCGATCATGAAGGTGGTTCTGGCTAACTTACTTGCGCTTCTCTTCATGTGCACTTGTGCCTGTGTTTTCTATGTCTTAACCAGGCTGGAAAGCAGATTGGAGAAACACAGTCTTGGGTTTCGCACACCGTGGGGTGCGTCCGCTCGCCCGGGTCGCCTGGATCTCCCCCCTAAAACTTTCCGGGCGCTACTCGCTGTGCCCGTCGCACAGAAACTGTTGTTTGGGAACGCTGTGGACGTCCACAACCTCAGCGGCCAGGGCGAGCAGTTGGACAGTTTCAGAGATAATGCACGCTCGCGGCTGAGCGCTAACAATAGAAGGTCTCGAGAGGATCCGCTCAGGCTAAGCGACCTGGTTGAGGATGGGGTTTTCTGGAGCGAACAGCTGGAGACTCAGGTGCCGGTGGGTTTCACGGAGGAACACACCCGGAACTGGAGAGCGAGAACCAGGGGTCATCCCATTGTGTCACTGGAACCGGGCTGTGGCAGGATCTCCAACCGACTGGCCACTTTCTCCGACGGAACCAAAGCCTGCGTGCGGTACGGAATAAACGCGGACCAGGTGCAAGGGGAAACGCTGGCATATTACTTGGCCGCCCTGCTCGGTATTCCCAACCTGCCGCCGCTCGCGCTCTCCCAGCTGAATCTCGAGAGCGAACAATGGGCTGCGGTGAAGGGGAGCGTCGCGAGTTTGCAGTGGACCGGGAAAGCGGTCGTGTCCCTCACCGAATGGATCGCTAACTTAACCGGAGTCGTCACCCCGGCGCCACTCCGACAAGAGGGCAAGGGACTGCACCCTCTGAGAGAAGAGCTGGAGAACAAGACGCTGGAGGAACTGCTGGAGCTCGTGCAGTGGTCTGACCTCATCCTGTTCGACTACCTGACGGCCAACTTCGACCGGCTCGTCAGCAACCTCTTTAGCCTCCAGTGGGACTCGCGGGTAATGGAGAGGGACACCAGTAACCTGCACAGGACACCGGACGGCGACCTGGTTTTCATCGACAACGAGGCCGGGCTCGTGCACGGCTACAGGGTGCTGGATATGTGGGAGAAGTACCACAGCGCTCTTATGGGCTCGGTGTGCGTGTTTAGGAGAAGGACGGCGCAGCGCGTGATAGAGCTGCACCGGCTCAAAGATGCAAGGACGCGACTGCTGCAGCTGTACCAGGATAACGAGCCCTTGGCTCCTGAATTGGGCTTTCTCTCCGATGAGCACGCGGGGATCTTGCAGAACAGAATAGACCGACTATACAGACACATTTTGCACTGCAAAGGGAAGTACAGCCAATTATAAATTACACGGCGTGCTATGGCACGAGACAAAAGGGGGAGAACACTTGGGTTTAAAAAAGTATCTATTTCTGGAAGTGTATGTTGTCTGTTAGACACACCTGTACTAAATTATCGCGCTTCATGCGAACTGTTAGATCTGCTGAAAGAACTTAATGATCTACCTCCTGTGGAAAAAAATTAAAGGCTTGTCTACGTCATGTTTTAAAACGAATTACATGTAATTGCTATGTTTTAAAGTAAAACAAAAACCGTGAGTTGCGTCTAATTAAGCCTTAAACGATACTTATAGCAAGCATCTGTCCCTTTCTATGACATCTTTTTGTGATAAATTATTGAGGGGTGATACGGCTCTTTGTCCTTTCTTCCAGCTGTCAACAACGCGGCAGCTCGTTACAATAAGTTTGATTGTAGTCCGCCAGAAGATAGCAACTCTTACATTTACAAGTGGGCAACAGCAGCCTTTTTGTATCGTGCGGGTGGGCGTTGGATGCATTCTTTCTCGAGCCTTACGGGAGCGCGAGAAGGCGAGTTTAACAGGAACAAAGAAACCGTAATCTGAAGGTTAGTGGAGAAACGGTTTAGGATGCGGTGGCAGATTACATACTGGTGTCAAGGAATATATGGCGGTCGTTATGCACATTTTTTAATGAAAGAACATTTATCATTTTCAACCGAGCAAAAGGGTTAAATTATTTCACTTTGAATGTTAGTGTTCCCAGCATTAATAGAATTTGTAGGAAGTGGATTGTTTATCTTGTGAAAGATATTTAAACTCTTTCTCTCTCTTTCTCTTTCTCTCTCTCTCTCTCTCTCTCTCTCTCTATATATATATATATATATATATGGATAGATAGATAGATACTCACAGACATACATGTTTATATATATATATATACACATATATAATATAATCCTGCTAACTAACTTTCCTAACATTGTGACATTCCAGTGCTTTTTGTTTGTAATGTTTTCTCCCATCCAGTCATGTGGTCTTTGAGGTTTCTGTGTAACTTCAGAGCGCACTGTAAACATGACGGGTCAGAGGCAGCAGGGCTGCGCTTCACAGCGTACACCCTTCCTTCAGACGCAGCCGCCTAACCGTCCCGCTGCGCAGACGCCCTGCGTCTCACCATATGAAACAAAACTGTCAAGATGTCCAAAAGCACAATGGAATGTAACCGTGTGAGTCTGAGCGGAAACGAGACTGGATGAGGTGAATGGTCAGGCTGGATGGGGTGAGTGGTCAGCGGACAGAAACAGAAACTTTCCACGGTGTGCTTAACCTCAAGGTCCATCAAGTGCTTTTGTGGGCCTCTTTGTCAGAGGTGTCAGGTGTGATGAACGAGAGCACCAGGTTCACATTTAAGGGTTTGAGGGAGTGTGATACAGGTGGGCTGTACAGGTGAGCTCAGTGTTTCAGGTAGAGGTTCCAGTGCATCCATTCAGCTCAGACACTTAACCGGTGTGATGTGTTTATGTGGAGTTTCACATGCTTGGTGTCTGGATGGAGAGAGGGAGGGATGGATAGATGGAGGGAGAGAGGGATGGATGGAGGGAGGGGGGCTGGGAGCTGATGTGGGGGGGGGGGTTAGGTGTTCCCCCAGGGTGTGAGTGCTCACCTCAGGCGCACACAATCAGGTAGAGAACAGAAGTCCAGGCGGCGCGGGGTCAGAGCCTGTCCGATCTCCAGATGTCCATTCTCCCAAAACCTGTCTGCAGCGACTGTGCTTTTAATGGAGCTCAGAACTCTGCTTATTTATATAGATATTATTTTCCTTTTTCCTCCTGAATTAGCTTGGGGTGTGGCTTGCTCTTATTATTGGGGCTGTTGTCGTTCTCAGGCCAAGGCTTAATTTCATTAGTGAGTTCCCTTGCTTTTGAGTTTGGCTGCATGCAGACCCTGCAGGGTCAAACCCGAAATCAGGGAGGTTCCCTCCCCCTCCCCCTCCCCCCCAGGTCATAAAACTGGCAGGAATCCCTTCTGTGCGGATGCAGTTAGCAGGGCTTCCTGTCTCTGTGAGCAGAGAGAGGGATTCATTCAGCCCATGTGGAAGGGATGTGCGGGACACAGGCTACGGGGGACACTCCCTCCCCCCGCAACACACATACGTTTCCACTTAGTGCAGCCGGCCGTGTCTTAAAGGTGCCGCATCGCTAACATTGCTAACATTGCTAACATCGCTCACATCGCTAAGGAAGTGCCGCTCTGCTTCCTGCACATTCTCGCGCTGGCCCTCTCCACACCCGGTCCTCTCCAGGCCCGGCCTGTTTACATCAGCTGCACTTCCCTTTATTCTGGGACTGCAGCTGTGCACGGGATCACCTTATTAACTGGGGGGCTGGGGGAGTGCTTGTAGTTCAGATTTAACCCTTTTTATTATTATTTCACAAATTACAGTGTTTTGTTTCTGGAGAACCGGAGAGGGAAAAAGGCAGCAGTATTTGCTTCATGTCAGCTGTGAGAATGAACGCTTCTGCAAGTTAACCTCAAACTGAAAAATAATGAGCTTGATGTGTTTAACCATTACTCCCCAGCGAAGGAGTGCGTTGGCAGTAACCGCACAGTCTCTGTTCAGTGGGGGAGAAAGGACAATACGGGGACTGTGTTTGGGGAGCGCAGGGAGATGCTCGGGGGCTTAAGCGCGTGTTTTGGGAGGGAAAAGCAGCCGCACGGCGCATTCCGCCTGACGCATTCCACACGGCGCATGGCGCATTCCGCAGGGAGCGCATGAAATGCGTGAAGCGTTTCCGCTGCGTGAGTGAGCTCATTATCGCGCGCATTCCTGGGGAAAAAGCGACTTAGACACACTGCTGGGCCGGGCCTGCAGGGAGGGGCCGGGTCGCCACGGCAGCGCAGAGGGGGGGGGGCGGGGGGGGGGGACGCAGCTGTCAGTCACAGGGTTCTGTGCTTAATGCCCTGTGATTGGGCCGGGGTGGGGTGGGGTGGGGTGGGGGATTGGCTCTCAGCTAGCAGTACAGTTTCGCCTCTCTAAGGGAGAGGACGTTTTTCAGCCCGACTCTTGGATAATGGCTCCTATTTTCTCTGCTTGATTGCTTTTAGTGTGCGTGTGTAAGTGTGAGTAAGAGAGGGAGAGAGGGAGGGAGGGAGGGAGAGAGAGAGGGAGAGAGAGAGAGAGAGCTGAATGTGTGTGATTGGGGCTCATTCTGAATGAAAGGAGAGCAGCTCTTACACATAACTGCTGTAAGTGAAATGCTTCTCTTTGTAGAAAGGTCAGTTGGGCATGAAATGGGGTTGATTTGAAGCTTTATTTTCATTCTCAGATTTTAGAGACCTCTGCCTCCTCCCCCCCTTTCCACCCAAGGGCATTATGGGACATTTGCCTCTGTGCGTGCTCTCATTTAGTTCTTGGAAATTATTTACAATAAAGTCATGTTCTTAGTTTTAAAATTCTCCATGTCCATTGACCTTTTCAGTACAATGCAGAAATCCAGGATTATTTTCTTTGTTTATTTAAAACACTATTTCCAATGTTCCCTTTGTACAGTACACAGTACACAAGTTGTCATGATAAGTTATTGTTCTGATATTGACTAAGCAAAAGTAAAACTTTAAGTGGGCACTTTGTTACTTTTTTTTTGAGATATTGTCTCTTGTGTTTTTTAAGATGTGGGTATTGAAAGATGTGAATAAAGATGTACGTATTGTACAGAATGTTTGGAGAGAGCTGAAGTGGTGTTGCCTTTGAAAGCGGTTTGTTGTGTAATCACCCTTTCTGTGAGTAACCTGTGCAGCACAATGATTTAATGGACTCCAAGCCAAACATAATGCCGGCTATTAAACTGCAAGTTTTTTTCCCTGGGATGTTTATCTCAAAGAAAAATGAAAAATGTCACAGCACAAGTTGGACGAGTGAAAAGCCATTCTGTTCTGAAATATGGGTTCAGCACTGTGGCGTTTTGTTAAAAGTAAACTTACAATATGAATTATGACTGGATGAAAAAAAATGTTATTTTTTGGGGTATTTTTCAAAACACTCGGAAGTGGGGCAGGATCGCAGTTTTTAATATACTTTCTGTACTTTTGCAGTTTTGGTGGCAAAGCAGAAAGTGAACTTGTTCCTCCTCCTGTGTCCTGCAAAAACCTCCCCCCCCCCCCCCGTGTTTACTGCAGGTCACACGCTGGGTGTCGGTTGCCCTTCCCCTGTCTGTCAGTGCAGCAGAACAGCTTATGCAACCCCCCCACCTGCCCCCTTTTCTCTATCAACACCCTCCCCCACCCAACCCCTGCAGAGCTGAGCAGCTCAGGTATGTGGTCCTTAAAACTTAACCCCAGCACCTCCCCCACCCCCAGGCACACCCCCTCCTGGCACACACCCTCCCCCCCACGCAGCCCACCCCTCCCTGACACACCAGGAGCCAGGACAGTGATTCTCAGCAAAGCAACCATCACTAAAGACACAAATGTTGCTAAAGATTTATGTTTCATCTGTATTTGCATCTTTTTTCTGATTCACATTGTTCCTCCACCACTCCTGCAATCACCCTCCCCTTCCCCCTCCCCCCCCACCCCTGTGGTGTGCAGTATGCAGTGGGTTTGATGGTGTGCAGTATGCAGTGGGTTTGATGGTGTGCAGTATGCAGTGGGTTTGATGGTGTGCAGTATTCAGTGGGTTTGATGGTGTGCAGTATTCGGTGGGTTTGATGGTGTGCAGTATGCAGTGAGTTTGATGGTGTGCAGTATTCAGTGGGTTTGATGGTGTGCAGTATTCAGTGGGTTTGATGGTGTGCAGTGTTCGGCGGGTTTGATGGATCTGCGCCGTGCGTTCCCGGGCGGATCTGGGCTCGGGGAGAGGATGGCCCGGAGCTGCAGCTCGTCAGATGCGGCTCATTTGCATGGAGCTTTATCTCCGTCTCACATTTCCTGTTTCAGCACGAGCATTAGCATTCTCTTTTTCTTCCTCTATTTTTTATGTGTAAAATAACAGATGATTTTGAAAAGCAGTTCTTTTGTTTATGGCAGACGGTATGGCAGAATTACAGGCGACGCTGATGGGGTCTGAATGTGTGTCTCCGCTGCGTTAGCGTCTGACCGTGCTAAAGTGGCTGCGCTTTCTGAAGGAGACACTCACCCAGCCTCTCATTAGAATATCGCACTGCACGCCATGCTGCTCCTTTTAAAAACCCACGAGGAATACATTATCAAAAGACAGAGAACCTAAATGGGAGAATCACACCGTTTGGGTCTGTTCCTGCACGTCTGGTGTTGTGAGGTAAATTTCTCACTGATCTTGCGAAGATTTATCTCACAGGCAGAGCTGACAGTGTGGAGATCTGCGTGCCAGTCAAGTATAAGAAGCTGAGGCCCTCGGGGGATGGGAGACTAGGCTTCACTTGGTCCTCTTTTGAAAATTAAAAATAAACCACCCCCCCCCACCCCCCAATTCTGGATTATAGCTGCATGCATGCGGCAGTCTCCTCAGCTGATGTAGGGGGGGTCGACAGGCCCAGACCCCCAGCCACAGTGTCACAGCTGCTCCTGTTCACACCGCTGCCCCGCAGGCCCCGCTTGCACACACACCAGTCTGAGGAAGACTGTTCCTGCGTAGCTTTAGACCGCACCTGGGAGGCCAGCGGGGGGCGCTAGAGAACGATGAGACACGGTTATCCCCCCCCCCCCCAGGGTGCCAGTGCCGCCATAAGGCAAAAAAAGGGGGGGGGGGGCATCGTCTCCACGCCAACCATGCAGAAAGTTGGCAAACAAGCTCCGCCGAGCCAGCCTGGTTTCAGGAGGGCAGATCAGAGGAGGGGGGGCGGGGTCAGGGGGGGTGGGCCAGGGGGGTGAAGGCAGATGGTAGGTATGTTTTTCGATAATCTCGACCCAGTGGTTCCGCCGGCCTCGCCCCTGAGATTTGCTGAAAAGCAGGAGGACAGGAGGCTGACTCATGTTTAAATCACAGGTTCCGCGCAGCCCCGCGACTCTCCTGTAATTACGGGCAGTTTCAGGCGCCGGAGTTTCAGGTGCGGGAGTTTCAGGCGCCGGAGTTTCAGGTGCGGGAGTTTCAGGCGCTGGAGTTTCAGGCGCTCCGGGTCACTCTTGATTGGCCAACACCTTTATTCACCGTTGTTTTTTTAAACGTAATATCCATTTTTACGGCTGAGTGTTGAATGTAAAGATCCCGGTTCAGTTCTGGAGCCTGGCCCGCGGGTCCAGCGACCGCTTCTGGCCCGGCACTGTCACACACACTCAGTCATCCCTCCATCTGCTGGATTTCCAACATGTTCCAGCCGATGAGTCACATGACCATTCCCATGGCGCCTCTGGGGAGGGGGA
The DNA here is from genome assembly GCF_018555375.3 of Anguilla rostrata. NCBI lineage: Eukaryota > Metazoa > Chordata > Actinopteri > Anguilliformes > Anguillidae > Anguilla > Anguilla rostrata. The sequence continues at coordinate 37,102,114 of NC_057948.1, forward strand.
GGCGTCATCGTTAACGGTGATGATGAAATGCCGCTGGGTTTGGTGTAAGAGGGCTGAAGGCTAGCGCTGGGAGGCAGAAGATGTGCGCTTCCCTGACGTGCGTCTTTGAGAAGCCGGAGGAGGTACAGTATCGCTCCTCCTCTCTGCGCCTCCCCTCTCTGTGCTTCTTCTCTCTGTTCCTCCCCTCTCTGTGCTTCTTCTCTCTGTACCTTCTCTCTCTGTGCTTCTTCTCTCTGTCTCCTCCTCTCTGCGCCTCCCCTCTCTGTGCCTTCTCTCTCTGTCTCCTCCTCTCTCTGCACCTCCTCTCTGTCTCCTCCTCTCTCTGCACCTCCTCTTTCTGCGCCTCCTCTCTGTGTGTCTTTTCTCTCTGTCATCTCCTCTCTCTGTCTCCTCCTCACCTCTCTTCCATTCTAATTGTCTGATTAGTCGACCTGCACAAATATTGCTCTTGAGAAATCCTCAGCGCCTCATTGATTGAGGGAACCAATCAGCAGGATGATGGTGGAGTCGTCTCAGAAATCAATGCCAATGAAAGCGAGCCTAAATCTGCCTCTTTATGGGTATTGTTAAGGATGGTGTATTGCTGACAAGGGACTTTTTTCCATTTTAATTTCTTCCCTGCGAAACAATTCAAGAAGACTTTCAGGTTGAGAAATTAGGCCGAGTTTGGAGGTTGTTCTCTAGGGTGAGGTGCTTAACCTCAATTGCTTGAGAAAATATATCCACTCCTATGAATGTACGCTTTGCAGTCTGACCTAGATATGAGGACAAAATAAAATAAGAAGATACACAATAGGAAATGGCATGGCTGCCAATTAAGCTTTAAAAGTTATGTCACCAATTAAAAAATGTAATCCAAACTACTGAGTCTTATTAAGGGAAAGTGCTTTTTATTTATTAGAAGAATAAACGCTCCTGAATCTGCCCAGAAGGCTTAGGTTGGAGCCGTTTGGTGGAGCTGTGTGATTGGATCCTGAGGGCGAGTCTAAACTACTGCTGTAGTCCCAGGGCGCGGTGACAGGAAACAGACTTAGTGACGGAGAGGGTGCCGGCAGGGCGGGGCGGGGGCGGGGGGGCACTCTGTCACCCAAAGCGCAGGCATGTGTTGTGTCTGGTGTGAGGGTGCCGGCAGGGGGGGTGGCGGGGGATGGTGGAGGGGAGGAGAGGGGGGTCTTCAGGAATGTGAGCTCCTGCACTGCGGCAGAGATGGGGCAGGGCAGGACACGACCTGTCTGTTTTCTCTTTGTTTTGTTTTTTTACTCCCAGGAGTTCTTCCCTTTCTGGGCTCTGACGCTCCCCTGTTTTTGGGCACTGTTCCCAGTGGGGGGGGGGGCAGCGGGCAGCGGGCAGCGCAGGGGGAGTGGCGGTTTCAGCAGGCCGGTCCCAGGCTGGTCTGGGGAGCGAGGAGGGGAGAGGGGAGCAGGAGACCCTGTGTCCCCTGCTTTTTTCAGGACGGGGCAGGCAGGGGGAATTGATCCGGAACAGGGATCGCCCTCTCTCAGGAGCAGGTTTGGATTTCAAAGGCATTACTGACCTTCCCCCACCCCCACCCCCCCACATACATGCCCTTCCAGGTGTCCCTATAATTCACTTTTACTCCGATCTCAGAAAGGAATTCCTGTGTGTGCGAGCCAGTCTGACGGACAGGAAGGAAGAATTATGGGATGGCGATAGGTCGACCAGGAGGGGGGGCGTTGACAGGGACGACTTCAAAGCAAACATTTTTTTAAACTCGCCCCCCTCCCTCAGGATCTGACTGATGGGTCGTCTGTCTATCCTCTGTTCTCCATCTCTTCAGTGACTGCAGAATTCATCAGTCACAGACATACACACACACACACACACATAAGCGCGTGCACACACACATACAAGCACGCATATACACATTTTCACACACACACACACACATACAAGCACACTCACACACTCACCACACATACACACACACCACACACACACTCACAAATACAGACAAGCAGCACTCCTACACACATGCTCAAACACATGCACACACATACAAATACACACACATTCACCAAGTGTACTCATACACACAAGGGACGAGCATAGGTGTGAGGCCATAATTTCCTGAATCTAGTCAATTCAACACTGATTTACAAATTCCCTGTGTCCCCTGACCTGGGGGGGCTGCAGGCTGGGGCCCCCTATGGCCCCTGGGCTGGGGGGGGGCTGCAGGCTGGGGCCCCCTGTGTCTCCTGACCTGGGGGGGCTGCAGACTGGGGCCCCCTGTGTCCCCCGACCTGGGGGGGCTGCAGGCTGGGGCCCCCTGTGTCCCCTGACCTGGGGGGGCTGCAGACTGGGGCCCCCTGTGTCCCCTGGGCCGGGGGGGCCTGCAGACTGTGCCCTGCGGGACTGGGGACTCTTGTTCTGGGCAGCTTCATTCTTTGGGCGGGAGTTTGTGCTGTTTCTCAGGACAGGGCTGCGCCGCCTGACTGACTGTTGACCGTGAGGGCGACGAACCGCCACAGATCACTCTGAAATGCGCCGTTTTATTAGGAACAGTAACGTTTGGGCTCTACACTGAGAGACCAGCTGACAGTAACGTTTGGGCTCTACACTGAGAGACCAGCTGACCGTAACGTTTGGGCTCTACACTGAGAGACCAGCTGACAGTAACGTTTGGGCTCTACACTGAGAGACCAGCTGACAGTAACGTTTGGGCTCTACACTGAGAGACCAGCTGACCGTAACGTTTGGGCTCTACACTGAGAGACCAGCTGACAGTAACGTTTGGGCTCTACACTGAGAGACCAGCTGACAGTAACGTTTGGGCTCTACACTGAGAGACCAGCTGACAGTAACGTTTGGGCTCTACACTGAGAGACCAGCTGACAGTAACGTTTGGGCTCTACACTGAGAGACCAGCTGACCGTAACGTTTGGGCTCTACACTGAGAGACCAGCTGACCGTAACGTTTGGGCTCTACACTGAGAGACCAGCTGACCGTAACGTTTGGGCTCTACACTGAGAGACCAGCTGACAGTAACGTTTGGGCTCTACACTGAGAGACCAGCTGACAGTAACGTTTGGCTCTACACTGAGAGACCAGCTGACAGTAACGTTTGGGCTCTACACTGAGAGACCAGCTGACAGTAACGTTTGGGCTCTACACTGAGAGACACACTGACAGTAACGTTTGGGCTCTACACTGAGAGACCAGCTGACAGTAACGTTTGGGCTCTACACTGAAGACCAGCTGACAGTAACGTTGGGCTCTACACTGAGAGACCAGCTGACTGTAACGTTTGGGCTCTACACTGAGAGACCAGCTGACCGTAACGTTTGGGCTCTACACTGAGAGACCAGCTGACCGTAACGTTTGGGCTCTACACTGAGAGACCAGCTGACAGTAACGTTTGGGCTCTACACTGAGAGACCAGCTGACCGTAACGTTTGGGCTCTACACTGAGAGACCAGCTGACAGTAACGTTTGGGCTCTACACTGAGAGACCAGCTGACCGTAACGTTTGGGCTCTACACTGAGAGACCAGCTGACCGTAACGTTGGGCTCTACACTGAGAGACCAGCTGACAGTAACGTTTGGGCTCTACACTGAGAGACCAGCTGACAGTAACGTTTGGGCTCTACACTGAGAGACCAGCTGACAGTAACGTTTGGGCTCTACACTGAGAGACCAGCTGACAGTAACGTTTGGGCTCTACACTGAGAGACCAGCTGACAGTAACGTTTGGGCTCTACACTGAGAGGCCAGCTGACAGTAACGTTTGGGCTCTACACTGAGAGACCAGCTGACCGTAACGTTTGGGCTCTACACTGAGAGACCAGCTGACCATAACCGTGGCAGCCAGGGTGCTGAAAATTCTGGAGGTCACTCCAGGTTATGCCTCGTCTTTGCCAATGACATCCATTCCAAGTTTTTGCCATAGCAACAGGGATTTCTGCCACATTTGTGGGGAAGTTTAGCTATCTGATTCTAACAATAAATACAGCAATGACCTTCAGGACAGTAAAGTGTATGTGGCATGGAGGTTTTATGGCAGAATGGTGTTCTGAAGCATTTGCTGAACACGGGTGATTAAAGTGAAACCGTTTCTCCATGGTCCCTAAAGTGAGACCGTTTCTCCGTGGTCCCTAAGTGAGACCATTTCTCCACGGTCCCTAAAGTGGAACCGTTTCTCTGCGGTCCCTAAAGTGAGACCGTTTCTCCACGGTCCCTAAAGTGAAACCGTTTCTCCGCGGTCCCTAAAGTGAGACCGTTTCTCCACGGTCCCTAAAGTGGAACCGTTTCTCCGCGGTCCCTAAAGTGGAACCGTTTCTCTGCGGTCCCTAAAGTGAGACCGTTTCTCCTCGGTCCCTAAAGTGAAACCGTTTCTCCGCGGTCCCTAAGTGAGACCGTTTCTCCACGGTCCCCAAAGTGAGACCGTTTCTCCGCGGCCCCTAACTCGTACAGCCGGTCGGCGCTGGCGGTAACGCTGGTGGTAACGGAGCGCGTGTGTTTGGTGACACCGCAGCCGCGTGTTGGAGGATGGAAGCCCGTAGTTTGCGCTGCGTCGGCGCTGGATGCCGGATGCTGGGCCTCGTGCTGCAGAATGGAACACGTGAGAAGTGGATAAATCCTGAGCCTGGTGTCGTCCCAGAGATGGATGTGCACTGAAGGCCTCTGGCTCCACAAGCTGCTGCTGACTGATTACAAACAAAAACCATTTTACCTTCAGTCCATTATCCCCCCCCCCCCCAAATCCCACACCCTACACCCCCACCCCCTACAACCCCCCCCCCTACACCCCCACCCCCTACCCCCCCCTACACCCCCACCCCTACACCCCCCCCCCTACACCCCCACACCCTACACCCCCACCCCATACCCCCCCACACCCTACACCCCCGCCCCCTATACCCCCCCCCTACCCCCCCACACCCTACACATCCCCCACCCCCTACCCCCCCACACCCTACACCCCCACCCCCTACTCCCCACGCCCCCACCCCCTACCCCCCACACCCTACACCCACACCCACCCACACCCTACCTCCCCACCCCCTACCCCCCACGCCCCACACCCTACACCCCCACCCCCTACCCCCACCCCCACACCCACGCCCCCACCCCCTACTCCCCACCCCCACACCCTACACCCCCACACCCCACAACCACGCCCCCCACCCCTTACCCCCCACACCCCACTGAACTCCGCGTCACCTCCTTACCACAGCTTACAGCTTCTCTGACTGATGTGACCTCAGACTCATCTCCCTCCCTCTCTCTCTCTGTCTCTCTCTCCATCTCCCTCCCTCTCTCTCTCTTTCTCTCTCCATCTCCATCCCTCTCTCTCTCCATCTCCCTCCCTCTCTCTCTCTTTCTCTCTCCATCTCCATCCCTCTCTCTCTCTCTTCATCCCTCACTTTCTCTCCCCCATTATCACCCTCTTTCTCACTCACTCTCTCTCTCCTCTCCATCACCCTCTCTCTCCTCCCTCCCTCCCCAGCCCGTCTCTGCTTGTATAAGAGCAGCGTAGGCTTTAGTTTGTACTGTAAGTGATTCTCTCTGCTGTTCTCTCTGCTGTTCTCTCTGTGGCGGTGGAGCAGCCCCTGAGAGTGTGTAGTGGGAAACACTGTGCCTCTCCCAGTCTGAGGCGGCGTGAGGGCATGAGCCCCCCCCCCCCCAGCTCCTTCTCCTCCTCCCGCGCCTCCACTGACCCGACTCCTCTGTCTCCATGATATGGCAGGGACTGCGTTCGAGTGACAGGGCTGTGTTTCAAATAGAGAGGCCCTGCTGCGTGTTAGCACCAACGACAGTGTGTGGCATCTGCTGTGCTCTGTCAGTGGGCATCAGGGGCTTTCTTTCTCTCTCTCTCTCCCTCTATCCCCCTCCCTCGCTCTCCCTCTTACCCCCCTCCCTCACTCTCCCTCTATCCCCCTCTCTCTCACCCTCTCTCTCCCTCTATCCCCCCTCTCGCTCTCGCTCTCTTCCTCTCCCCCCCCCCACTCTCTCGGGGTGCTCTTTTGTAAGACACCCTCTCATTAGAGGAGGGGTATTCTCAGGAAGCAGGCAGACAGTGGTTCCGGTGTGATCTGACCCCTGGTTCCCCATCCCTGACCTTGAAAAGATGTTCTGGGGTTTATATTCCATTCTCTCACATATCATATCTTTTTTTTTTTTTCATTTTATCCTCACTGGCCATGAAAATTTTAGTACTTGGAGAGAATTGAAAACATTTTGTTTTAAACCTCCTATGCTTGCTTTCCCAGAGTTCAGGGTGAGGTGTATGGGGCTGCTTGCTTTCCCAGAGTTCAGGATGAGGTGTGTGGGGCTTATACTGCATCTGGCCTGCATCGATGGAATGAAGCTGAATAATTCACTGTTTATTTGATGGTTGGCTGTGACAGATGCACACTGTACCAGCCCTGGATTCATTATGACTCAGAGACCCAGCCAAGCAGATCACATTTCTTTGCAGAAAGTGTGTTTTACTCTGTGAGCCCTTGTTTTTGCTGGCAGGAGGTGAATATGACTGCGGTCGATTCAGACGCTCAGAAATTCGAGTGACGGTCCTGGGCGTGTTCCGCACCGTTGTCATGGCGAGCCCTGTCGTGAGACGGGACCTTGCGCTGGTGAATGATTCCCGTCCCGTTATTTATGTCCCAGGCGGGTAATCTCATAATCTGCTTTTTCCCAGAGTGCTCCGGTCTTATCCGGAGATGAGGTGCGGACGGAGCGCTGCTCGCGCGCTGCTCCTCTGAGGCGGGGAGAGGCTTCTGCTGTCACTAAATCTCCATTTTTATCATGTTTTACTCCAGAACGTGCTCTGCTGCCTGTCCTCGGTGTACTCCGAGTTTCCTCGTTGAGTGGGCCATGTTGCACCCCCCCTCTCCCCCTTGGTGGCTGAGCAGTGGTTTTTGGGGTTCATATTGGACATGGATGCTGACAGGAAGTTATATTGTCTTCCATTTCCTGCTGTTGAATGATAGAATGGCGGGAAAGAGGCTGCTTTTTACAGCCTCCGTCTTTGTCTCAGGGCTGTGTTCCTTCCTACTTCCTGTTCTCTCTCTCCATCTCTCTTCTGGGCTCTTTCCAATCGCTTATTTTATCCGTCCTCATCTCCTCGGTCCTCACCTGACCTGGAAATCGATCAAGGTCCGTCATCTTTAAGGGCTTGGAATGCCCCAGTCTGTTAAAGGCTCCTTGGAGGAGCGAGGAGGCTCCTGGAGGATGCTTCAGCGAGGACACACGAGTGCAGCCTTAGCGGAAGTATTTTTTTCGGAACGTATAACACATGAACGATCGACCTGTGGATCCACCTCTCCACACCTGCCACATGTGGAACTGACGTGGCTTCAAACTGACATTTGACTGAGCG
>NC_057948.1:37121953-37171953 GCF_018555375.3 Anguilla rostrata
CTGCATCTGTGACAGGTTATAGAGTCTACATGGGGTCTACTGCATCTGTGACAGGTTATAGAGTCTACATGGGGTCTACTATACCTGTGACAGGTTATAGAGTCTACATGGGGTCTACTGCATCTGTGACAGGTTATAGAGTCTACATGGGGTCTACTGCATCTGTGACAGGTTATAGAGTCTACATGGGCTCTACTATACCTGTGACAGGTTATAGAGTCTACATGGGGTCTACTATACCTGTGACAGGTTATAGAGTCTACATGGGGTCTACTATACCTGTGACAGGTTATAGAGTCTACATGGGGTCTACTGCATCTGTGACAGGTTATAGAGTCTACATGGGGTCTACTGCATCTGTGACAGGTTATAGAGTCTACATGGGGTCTACTATACCTGTGACAGGTTATAGAGTCTACATGGGGTCTACTATACCTGTGACAGGTTATAGAGTATACACGGCATCCATTTTCAGTGGCCCACTCTGGCCTTGTCGACGCCCCTCAGAAATAAAATACAGTTACAACGAGCCATTCCTTATTAAGTAATAAAGAATATGTGGATAAAAACAGTAAATATGTAAAAGTCTGGGCAGCTCGTATAGACAGAGATCCAGTAGACTAAACTAAACAAAGACATTTTTCAAGTTACTTTCACTGTTATAATTTAACTGCAGGCCTCAGCAAAGAAAATCCTCTGAAGGGTCACTAAACAGCATCGATTCTGTCCGTTGCACTCAGCACCTACGCGTACTGGAGGGAGAGCCAGCCAATTAGCTCAGCGCTTTCGTCCATTTTAGTCTTCCTTTGTGTACATTTACCTGCGTTTTCCCTGCGTAATCAGCGATGCATGGCACACGCCGCTGTAGCTAGTCGTTCAGCCCTTTCAGAAACAGGCGCTCATGTGAACAAACTGCCGAACAGCAGTTGGGTTCGGGTGATAATGGCATCGCTGTTGTTCGCTCGAGAGGCACGTGGCTGAAGTGATGGCCGAGGACTGCGGAATGAAGTTAGCGGCCGTCTCTGTGTTCGTCGATTTCACAAACAGGACACGTTTGATCCCAACTGCTTCAGACTTTTAAATGACCAATAAATAAATGTCAGCCAGTTTTGTGAATACTTTATGTGTAATAGCCTTACTATAATTGCTGTAAAATGCTTCATATTTATCATGTCATACGAGCCATCACCAAATTGTTATAATAGCAGTTTGATGAACATACAGCATTAAAAATGAAACGTAATAGGTGTTTATATCATTTTTCTTTGACATTTCTAGCTCTTGTTGTTCATATATCCAAGTACTTTTTAACTTCTGTGAGCATGATAGAAAATATATTAAAGTAGTCGAATCACTTTTGCAATACCTCAAGCTAGGAATTTTAATATCTTCCATGGGATAGTAGAGTTAGTTGAATACAGACATTTCTTGAACCGGTTCAGATGAAATTACAGCAGCTTTGTTGGCCTGACCTGTTGAACCATTTCAGAGTGGTGCATGCTGAGTGTAGCCTGTAGTCAACAGGTTATTATAAGTTTATTATTATTGCGCTATTGAATGTCTCCGTCATGGTCTCTTCCTGGCACCCTAAGATTCAGCTTTGTCTTCACCAAGTTCAGTCTCACGTCCCCCTCCAGCTACGGAGATCAGTCTCACTTCCCCCTCCAGCTACGGAGTTCAGTCTCACGTCCCCCTCCAGCTACGGAGATCAGTCTCACGTCCCCCTCCAGCTACGGAGATCAGGCTCACGTCCCCCTCCAGCTACGGAGATCAGTCTCACGTCCCCCTCCAGCTACGGAGTTCAGTCTCACGTCCCCCTCCAGCTACGGAGATCAGTCTCACGTCCCCCTCCAGCTACGGAGTTCAGTCTCACGTTCCCCTCCAGCTACGGAGATCAGTCTCACGTTCCCCTCCAGCTACGGAGATCAGTAACGGAGCGGCGTGGCAAGCCAAGGAGCCGCTAATGAGCTGCCAGCCTTCCAGGACCAGAGCTGTGTGGATCAGACCCAAAGCACAGATTCTGCCCATCCTTCCAGGACCAGAGCTGTGCGGATCAGACCCAAAGCACAGATTCTGCCCATCCTTCCAGGACCAGAGCTGTGCGGATCAGACCCAAAGCGCAGATTCTGCCCATCCTTCCAGAACCAGAGCTGTGCGGATCAGACCTACAGCGCAGATTCTGCCCATCCTTCCAGGACCAGAGCTGTGCAGATCAGACCCAACGCACAGACTCTGCCCATCCTTCCAGGACATTACATTACATTACATTCATTTGGCAGACGCTTTTATCCAAAGCGACGTACAAAAGTGCATTTTCATGATCGTAGACAACTGCTGAACACGGGTTCAGTAAGGTACAATTACTTATTTTGAACAGCTATTTCTAGCCGAGAACAATGAACACTATCCTGGTCTAGCATCTGCAAAGCCAAACTAGGCAGAAGAATAAGCTACAGTATTAGGACGAATACAATTTACCAAGAAGTGCAGGGATGGGGCAACATGTAACAAGTGACAGGAAAAAGATTTTTTTTTTTTTTTTTTTTTTTAATATATACAGCGTGGTGGTGGTTATTCTAGGTATAGTCTGAAGAGATGAGTCTTCAGGCCACGGCGGAAGATGGATAGTGAGGGGGAGGTTCGGAGAGGGACGGGGAGTTCGTTCCACCACTGGGGAGCTAGGGTGGAGAAGCTCTGTGATCCCTTTGGGCGGGTGGGAGGGGTTGCAAGACGCCCTGCTGCCGCAGAGCGGAGTGGTCGAGCAGGCACATAGAATTGAGTCATGTCCTGCAAGTAGATGGGGGCTGTCCTGTTGGCAGCAGTGTAGGCAAGGGTCAGGGCTTTGAACCGGAACCAGAGCTGTGCGGATCAGACCCAAAGCGCAGACTCTGCCCATCCTTCCAGGACCAGAGCTGTGCGGATCAGACCCAAAGCGCAGACTCTGCCCATCCTTCCAGGACCAGAGCTGTGCGGATCAGACCCAAAGCGCAGACTCTGCCCATCCTTCCAGGACCAGAGCTGTGCGGATCAGACCCAAAGCGCAGACTCTGCCCATCCTTCCAGGACCAGAGCTGTGCGGATCAGACCCAAAGCGCAGACTCTGCCCATCCAGCTCAGGACCAGAGCTGTGCGGATCAGACCTACAGAGAACAGAGGATACTGAGGAATATATTTTAGTTTCTTTCCATTGTAACGTTATCAATTAAATTAAAATCAGTAAGAAAAGAAATAATAAATTGAAGGTGTCAGGAGCTCCCAGAGAGTTTATGGAGCAGAAATAAATGATGATAATGTGTGTGTGTGAGTGTGTGTGAGTTTGAGCATGTGAGTGTGAGTGCGTGCGTGTGTGGTGTGTGTGCGTGTGTGTGTGTGTGTGAGAGAGAGTGTGTGAGTGTGAGCATGTGTGTGTGAGTGCGTGCGTGTGTGGTGTGTGTGCGTGTGTGTGCGAGTGTGTGTGTGTGTGGTGTGTGTGCGTGTGCGTGTGTGTGCGAGTGTGTGTGTGTTATCATACCCACTCATTGTTTTGGAGATATAATTACACTTTGACTGTAAATGCAGTTCCTGGCTGCCTCCAGTCATTCCACCCGTCTGCAGTGGACCAGCCGGTGATCATTTATGGTTTGCACATTTATTATTAGAAATTAGAGCAGCATTAGCAGCGTTATGGATTACGATGCTGGTGATGCTGTCAGGGGTACGTCACCCTCGCGGCTCTGCGGGTTCTGTGCTGAGGCCCCCAGGTTGCTCCCACGTTGCTCCCACGTTGCTCCCAGGTTGCTCCCAGGTTGCTGGGTCGTCATTGTTGAAGTGATTGATGAGGCTGTGGCTTCACAGCCTGCTGTTATTCAGTCTCACATGACTCCATTGTAAACACTTTCTAAACTAGTCAAGTGACTTCATTTCAATGCCAGAAATAACTTTTATGCATCAAAGTTCCAAAACCCAAAACACAAAATTGGAATGATTCATCAGGCTGGCTAATTTTCTATGGAGAAAAAAAAACGATTTAATGGAAATTCTTACATAAAAGGACATTAAATGAAAGAATTGGAGATATTAATTATGCTTTCACTTGAATGGGCTGCTAATGATCAATGTTCCATTTTGCATGTCTCTGGTGACATACTTGGTTAAAAACATTTTACGTGGGATGTGTCCTATTATATTTGATTTAGTGCGATTTCCCCAGTGCTAGTGCTGGACGTGCCTTCACACGCAGACCCCCGTCCTGCACAGACAGGCAGCTGGCCTTCACACGCAGACCCCCGTCCTGCACAGACAGGCAGCTGGGCCTTCACACGCAGACCCCTGTCCTGCACAGACAGGCAGCTGGGCCTTCACACGCAGACCCCTGTCCTGCACAGACAGGCAGCTGGGCCTTCACACGCAGACCCCCGTCCTGCACAGACAGGCAGCTGGGCCTTCACACGCAGACCCCCGTCCTGCACAGACAGGCGGCTGGGCCTTCACACGCAGATGCTTGTCCTGCATAGACAGGCAGCTGGGCCTTCACACGCAGACCCCCGTCCTGCACAGACAGGCAGCTGGGCCTTCACACGCAGACCCCCGTCCTGCACAGACAGGCAGCTGGGCCTTCACACGCAGACCCCCGTCCTGCACAGACAGGCAGCTGGGCCTTCACACGCAGACCCCTGTCCTGCACAGACAGGCAGCTGGGCCTTCACACGCAGACCCCCGTCCTGCACAGACAGGCAGCTGGGCCTTCACACGCAGACCCCCGTCCTGCACAGACAGGCAGCTGGGCCTTCACACGCAGACCCACGTCCTGCACAGACAGGCGGCTGGGCCTTCACACGCAGACCCCCGTCCTGCACAGACAGGCAGCTGGGCCTTCACACGCAGACCCCCGTCCTGCACAGACAGGCAGCTGGGCCTTCACACGCAGACCCCCGTCCTGCACAGACAGGCAGCTGGGCCTTCACACGCAGACCCCCGTCCTGCACAGACAGGCGGCTGGGTCTTCACATGCAGTAGAGATCACATTACAGATCAGCATCTCCGTCCCCATGGTAACCCATCAGTAATATGAGCCTCTATGTGCGAACTTCACAGGTGGAGGTGCGTTATATACACCAGGGCTATAGGAAGATAGCTGAGTGTCTGATTATACCAGGGCTAGAGGAAGATAGCTGAGCGTCTGATCTGGGGCCTCCTTCAGGGGGTGGTGGGGGGGGGGGGGTCGGTGGGGGTTGATGGGGTCACTGGGTGCCCGGGAGTGGGGTTGGGGGGGCAACGCAGGCCCTGGTCTGATCCCTTCTCTCCTCCTCTGTAGAGTAAAGGGGGAGTGGACCTGCTGGGCTCCACACAGGAAATGGCGGAGAGGATCAAGTCGAAGTGGACCAGCCCAGACGTAAGCTTCCTGCCGTCATTACACGCTGCCCAGAGAACCGCCAACACAACACAGTGTCTGTCTGATGCATTAATATGTAGCCTTCAATGTTCATTAATTGTGGTGGCACTTAGACAACATTTATTCATCATAATAATTGTTATTTAATAGGCTATATTTTAAGATGTTGAATTTTAAATTATTTTTTTCCAGTTTGACTCCTAGTATTTGTTTTATTTACTTGCAATGAGGAACAAGGTGAAAATAACATTAGAACCAAATTGCCCTGGCATGCGTTTCGCTTCCAAACTGTCGCTGTGGTGTGTGTTTTACATTTGATCTGGGTGGGTGTGTTACCCGACATCTGAGAGAGCGGCGATGCTCATGGGTTTCTGCAGATGAAATCAAAACACCAGACTGACAGGCAGACAGCCTAATGTTCTGCTGCCTCAACAGAGAAGACACAGAGTCCGCAGTGGGGGGGTGGGCGGGTGGGGGAGGGGGGGGGGGGTTTATGTAGCGGTTCCCTTCACTTCCCATCTATAGCTCCAGAAAGTCCTCTAGTTTGGTTTAGTTTTTTGGCCTAAAGGAAAACTGAGAGAGAGAGAGCGGGGGGAGAGAGAGAGAGAGAGCGGGGAGAGAGAGAGAGTATGGATGTATTGTTTATGTTCATTTTTGCATGCATGTGTTTCTGCAATATAGTGTTTTACTGTGCATGCATATGCACAATTACTGTGTATACTGTGTATGTGTGCGTTTGGGTGTGCAAATATACTTGATATTTTTTGTGTGTGTGTTTGAGTGTGTGGGTGTGTGTGTGTGTGTGTGTGTGTGAGTGTGTGTGTGTGTGTGTGTGTGTGTGTGTGTGTGTGTGTGTGTGTGTGTGTGTGTGTGTGTGTGTGTGTGTGAGTGTGTGTGTGTGTGTGTTTGAGTGTGTGTGTGTGTGTGTTTGAGTGTGTGGGTGTGTGTGTATGTGTGTGAGTGTGTGTGTCAGTGTGTGTGTGTGTGTGCACGTGCGTGTGTGTGCGTGTGTGTGTGTGTTGGAGTGTGTTTGTTTCACTAGCAGTGAACTCTGGCCCAGTGCCTCAGCCTAGCGTAGCCTAGCCTAGCGGCAGGCAGCAGCTCGATGTGCTGGCGTAAAGAGCCTGTTTAAACGAGCTCCGCTGAGCCCAGCCGTGGAGGGGAGGGGCTAACCCAGCCACGGAGGGGAGGGGCTAACCCAGCCACGGAGGGGAGGGGCTAACCCAGCCGCAGAGGGGAGGGGTTAACCCAGCCGCGGAGGGGAGGGGAGGGGTTAACCCAGCCGCAGAGGGGAGGGGTAACCCAGCCGCAGAGGGGAGGGGTTAACCCAGCCGCAGAGGGGAGGGCTAACCCAGCCGCAGAGGGGAGGGCGGGCTAACCCAGCCGCAGAGGGGAGGGAGGGGTTAACCCAGCCGCAGAGGGGAGGGGCGGGGTTAACCCAGCCGCAGAGGGGAGGGGCGGCTTAACCCAGCCGCAGAGGGGAGGGGCGGGGCTAACCCAGCCGCAGAGGGGAGGGGAGGGGTTAACCCAGCCGCAGAGGGGAGGGGCGGGGTTAACCCAGCCGCGAGGGGAGGGGTTAACCCAGCCGCAGATGGGAGGGAGGGAGGGCTAACCCAGCCGCGAGGGGAGGGGTTAACCCAGCCGCAGAGGGGAGGGGCGGGGTTAACCCAGCCACAGAGGGGAGGGGCTAACCCAGCCGCAGTGGGGAGGGGCGGGGTTAACCCAGCCGCTGAGGGGCGGGGTTAAAGGATCATTTGAGATCATCAGTCCGCTCTCCCCTCGCGGGTGCAGCGGGAAATATCACAGCTGCCCCGCGGCTGTCCTGCACCTTCAGCTCCACCCCTGAGAGGTGCGGTACCTGCCGAAAATGGCGATGGGGCTTTTTATTTTACTTAACTGGGGGGGGGGGGAGTTAGGGTTAGGGTTAGGGTTTTTCTTGGCGGGGTGTGTCAGACACTCCGTGGGGGAGTTAGGGTTAGGGTGAGGGTTTTTCTTGGCGGGGTATGTCAGACACTCCGTGGGGGAGTTAGGGTTAGGGTTAGGGTTTTTCTTGGCGGGGTGTGTCAGACACTCCGTGGGGGATAGGTTAGGTGAGGTTTTCTTGGCGGGGTATGTCAGACACTCCGTGGGGGAGTTAGGGTTAGGGTTAGGGTTTTTCTTGGCGGGGTATGTCAGACACTCCGTGGGGGAGGTAGCGGCTCCGCCCTGCTGGCTGAAGGCCCGAGGCGCTCCACATGGCGGTTACGCGCTCAGCGCCATCGGGGAGTCCTGAGCGTGCTCAGAAGACATGGCTCACGCATTGGCTCCCCCCTCTCTGCAAATCTCTCAGGGGTCAAAGGTCACGTGGTACACAGGTAGCCGTAATCAGGGTTAGGGTTAGGTAATCAGGTCGCTGGCCTCAGGCGCGGGGACTTAATTGGCGGCTCTGTGGGCTCGTGTCTGTGGGAGGGATCCACGGGGAGGAGATGTATGAGACAGTAGAGGACAGCAGTGGAGCAGTACTGTCGGTGTTAATCGATGGCCAGAAGGTTATCTGTTTTGACGGGATCACGCTTGTCGTTTAGCTGCATAGCCACCCGCTATCTCTGCTGCAGTGTTTCAGAACACAGGCTGCAGTTACACCGCTATCTCTGCTGCAGTGTTTCAGAAAACAGGCTGCAGTTACACCGCTATCTCTGCTGCAGTGTTTCAGAAAACAGGCTGCAGTTACACCGCTATCTCTGCTGCAGCGTTTCAGAAAACAGGCTGCAGTTACACCGCTATCTCTGCTGCAGTGTTTCAGAAACAGGCTGCAGTTACACCGCTATCTCTGCTGCAGTGTTTCAGAAACAGGCTGCAGCTACACGCTATCTCTGCTGCAGTGTTCAGAAACAGGCTGCAGTTACACGCTATCTCTGCTGCAGTGTTTCAGAAACAGGCTGCAGTTACACGTATCTTGCTGCAGCGTTCAGAAAACAGCTGCAGTTACACGCTATCTCTGCTGCAGTGTTTCAGAAACGGTGCAGTTACACGCTATCCTGCTGCAGTGTTCAGAACACAGGCTGCAGTTACACATCTTGCTGCAGTGTTTCAGGAAACAGGCTGCAGTTACACGCTATCTCTGTGCAGTGTTTCAGAAACAGGCTGCAGTTACACTATCTCTGCTGCAGCGTTCAGAAAACAGGCTGCAGTTACACCGCTATCTCTGCTGCAGTGTTTCAGAAAACAGGCTGCAGTTACACCGCTATCTCTGCTGCAGCGTTTCAGAAAACAGGCTGCAGTTACACCGCTATCTCTGCTGCAGTGTTTCAGAAAACAGGCTGCAGTTACACCGCTATCTCTGCTGCAGTGTTTCAGAAAACAGGCTGCAGTTACACCGCTATCTCTGCTGCAGTGTTTCAGAAAACAGGCTGCAGTTACACCGCTATTCTCTGTAAATACTTCTTTTAATATTTGCTTTTCTTGTGAAATACCGAAGACAGAACTGAGCCTGATGAATTCATCGCTCCAGGGATATCAGCTTCCCAAAACACAAAGACACCTACACACACACACACACAAACACAGGCATGCACACGCACACACACAAACACAGGCATGCACAAACACACACACTTGCGTGCACACACACACACACACACACAAACACAGGCATGCACACGCACACACACACGCACACAGGCATGCACACACACACACACAAACACAGGCATGCACACACACACACACACACACACACACACACAAACACAGGCATGCACACACACTCACGCATATGCTCACACACACACAGACACACATACACACACACATTATCATCATTTATTTCTGCTCCATAAACTCTCTGGGAGCTCCTGACACCTTCAATTTATTATTTCTTTTCTCACTGATTTTAATTTAATTTAATTAGTGCCTGTGTGATTATCCGACAGCAGAGACGGTCCTCCTCAGCATAGCGCCGTCAGTTCCAGGCTCTGAAGCCTGTCTGCACAGATGGCCTGCTGGGTCTACCTCCAGGCCTGTTGAAAAAGAAAAGTAAATTAGAGTGTCCTTATTATTTCTGCAATTGAAAGTGTTTGATTACTTAGAAGGAAATGTATGTGGGGAAGGGGGAGGGGGGGAGGGGTTCTGAAACGGTGCTCATTTGGAAGCGAGGGTGATTACCCAAGAGGCGAAACATGCGGTTCAAAGCTATTTTCTCTTAATCACATTTTTTACCTCCCACTTTCATCCCCTCATGACTACCGATGGGAGGTCACTACTCTCAGACACAAAGTCATCACATGAATGTTCATACACAATTCACACGTGCATTTTAATCCTCTGCCGTCTGATTTCCTGCAGAGAGGGCGCTGCATTCGTTTGTCCGGTGGTGTCGGGCTTTGGTTCTGACCAGGTCTTCCTGCTCTGGCTTCATACACATTGATCCTGGGGCTCCTGTTGGAGGCGTCTCTGGGGCTATTGCGGTTATTAAAGGAGGGATATTCCTCCACAAACGTGCAGGAAGAGCGAGGAGGTGACCTCACTGCTGCACGGCTTTGATATGAGGGGTGCAAAAATATATATACTCCATTAATGCTACTTTTATTTCTCTGGTCAGAAAGAGATCTGTGCATCCTGGTCCCCTGTTCAGATCTGACACACACCTCCAGTCTCCACCCTCTTACTCCCAGTCTCCACCCCCATATCTCTGGCCCCACCCCCTTATTTACAGTGTGTGTGTGTGTGTGTGTGTGTCAGTGCCAGCTGATGTGTGTGTGTGTGCGTCTGTGTGTGTGTGTGTCAGTGCCAGCTGATGTTTCTGTGTGTGTGTGTGTGTGTGTGTGTGTGTGTGTGTGTGTCTGTGTGTGTTCTGTGTGTCTTGTGCGTGTGCATGTGTCAGTACCAGCTGACTACTGTAGAGAGGGGGGCAGGAGGGAGCGATAGAGAGAGGAGGGAAGGATAGGAGATGAGAAGGAGGAAGGGATAGAGAGAGGGGGGAAGGAGGGAGGAATAGAGTGGGGAAGGAGGGAGGGATAGAGAGACAGGGGAAGGAGGGAGGGATAGAGAGACAGGGGAAGGAGGAAGGGATAGAGAGAGGGAGGGGAAGGAGGGAGGATAGAGCGGGGAAGGAGGGAGGGATAGAGAGACAGGGGAAGGAGGGAGGGATAGAGAGCGGAAGGAGGAGGAAGGGATAGAGAGAGGGGAGGGGGAAGGAGGGAGGAATAGAGTGGGGGAAGGAGGGATAGAGAGACAGGGGAAGGAGGAAGGGATAGAGAGACAGGGGAAGGAGGGAGGGATAGAGAGACAGGGGAAGGAGGGAGGCGGAGAGAGAGAGAGGGAGACAGCTTAAATGCTGTGCAAATTGCACGTTCCCTTCAATTGCCTCCCAGCTCGCAGGGAATTCAAATGGAAGATAAAGGCTGATTGCTCTTCTGCTCCTTCAGCAGACCTCTCTCTCTCTCTCTGGGATCCTGAGTCCTCCATCCTCCTGGGGGGCACAGTCCAGAGAACAGGTCCTGGGGGGGCACAGTCCAGAGAACAGTCCTGGGGCCACAGTCAGAACAGGTCCTGGGGGGCCACAGTCCAGAGAACAGGTCCTGGGGGGCACAGTCCAGAGAACAGGTCCTGGGGGGGCACAGTCCAGAGAACAGGTCCTGGGGGGGCACAGTCCAGAGAACAGGTCCTGGGGGGCACAGTCCAGAGAACAGGTCCTGGGGGGGGCACAGTCCAGAGAACAGGTCCTGGGGGGGCACAGTCCAGAGAACAGGTCCTGGGGGGGGCACAGTCTAGAGAACAGGTCCTGGGGGGGGCACAGTCTAGAGAACAGGTCCTGGGGGGGCACAGTCCAGAGAACAGGTCCTGGGGGGCACAGTCCAGAGAAAGGTCCTGGGGGGGGCACAGTCCAGAGAAGAGGTCCTGGGGGGGCACAGTCCAGAGAACAGGTCCTGGGGGGGCACAGTCTAGAGAACAGGTCCTGGGGGGGCACAGTCTAGAGAACAGGTCCTGGGGGGGCACAGTCCAGAGAACAGGTCCTGGGGGGGCACAGTCCAGAGAACAGGTCCTGGGGGGGCACAGTCCAGAGAACAGGTCCTGGGGGGGCACAGTCCCTGCCTTTGTTCATCCATATCTGAGACAGGAGAATGTTATTCACAGAGTTGTCATATTTAATAGGATGTAGCCAAAGAGGTCCGCAAGGGGGCCTGGAAAAAAAAGATTGAAGAAATCAGTGTAGCTGTGGCCCTGAACCCGAACTCTCCCCCCCCCCCGCAGATGAGCACGGAGCAGCTGGAGTGCTATGTGAACCAGCAGTTTGACGCGCTGCACAGGCTGGTGCGGCTGGAGGAGCGGCGCACGCTGCACCTGGTGGACCTGAAGGAGGCCTTCCTCACCGCACAGGCCGCAGAGAAGATGGCCGAGATCAGCGTCCACACCGAGCGGCTGCAGGCCGAGATGGACTCCATTACCCAGCAGCTCGGGGCCCTGGACCAGGGGGAGGAGCCTGCCGCCAACCCCGTCCCCATGGTGAGCAGCCCCGCCCTCCAGCGCTCCGCTCTCCGTGTGACTGATGCCCACACACGGGTGTGTAAAATCACACATTAACTCCTCCCATTATGAGCCGTAATGGCGGCTGCTTCATGTTGGCGCTGGCCATTCGTCACCCGGGGCTAGCGTGCGCTAACTCAGCGTCCCTGTGATTGATGGGCAGCCATCTGTGAGACTCCTGGAGCTGCTGCTAATTAGAAATGGGAGAGTGGCGCCTCGTGAGGGAGCTGATGCGTGCTCTCAGTCATTTATGACGTGTGTGAGCCAATCAAACGGCTCTCTTTTCCATGGCAAGAACAAAAATACGTTACGATTTGTTGAAATTAGAAAGTCACCCGTCGTCCCTTTTTTTCATGCTTGCAAGGGCTTTCTCTCTCACTTTGCTTTTAACCCTTTAAAGTGTGAGATCACAGATGTGTGATTAGAATGTTCTGCACTGAACATTCTAATGCTGATGTCACAATCACTACTGGTGACCGAAGGCAACAGAGTTCTAGAACACTACTTAGAATTTTGATTAAAAAAACATTCCATAAGATCCTACTCTTCAAAGGGTTAATAAGGACCAAAAAGAACCCAAAAGAGGAAGTTTGCAGAGATATTTGTCAGAGGGCAGAGGCTTGATGGTTAGTGTCAGCTGAGGCCAATTTAAAACAAAAAAGATAGAAAGCAAGGCAGGCTTGGTCCACCGGGATCAAGAGCTAAAACCAATCCCCCCTCTAAACGCACAGCCTCCTCTGTACCCATATAAACTCCCTCCTCCCCAAGGACGTTCCCACAGTGCTCAGCTCCCCGCCCCTCCCCGCCCTCCCTGGTTAAGCTGCAGTGTGACTTTCAGGCAGAAGTAAAGACGGTCCCGGCCCATTTTTCAGTCAGCAGGCCGTTCAGCGGGAGGCTGCCTTAATGCGGCCCTGTGGGAGCACAGCCGGCCTCTCCCCAGAGCACAGCCTGCCTCTCCTGGGTGCACAGCCCGCCTCTCCCCAGAGCACAGCCGGCCTCTCCTGGGTGCACAGCCTGCCTCTCCCCAGAGCACAGCCTGCCTCTCCCCGGAGCACAGCCGGCCTCTCCGGTGCACAGCAGCTCTCCCAGAGCACAGCCTGCCTCTCCTGGGTGCACAGCCCGCCTCTCCCCAGAGCACAGCCGGCCTCTCCTGGGTGCACAGCCAGCCTCTCCCCAGAGCACAGCCTGCCTCTCCCCGGAGCACAGCCGGCCTCTCCCCGGAGCACAGCCTGCCTCTCCCCGGAGCACAGCCGGCCTCTCCTGGGTGCACAGCCTGCCTCTCCCCAGAGCACAGCCGGCCTCTCCTGGGTGCACAGCCTGCCTCTCCCCAGAGCACAGCCGGCCTCTCCTGGGTGCACAGCCTGCCTCTCCCCAGAGCACAGCCTGCCTCTCCCCGGAGCACAGCCGGCCTCTCCCCAGAGCACAGCCGGCCTCTCCTGGGTGCACAGCGCCTCTCCCCAGAGCACAGCCGGCCTCTCCCCAGAGCACAGCCGGCCTCTCCTGGGTGCACAGCCGGCCTCTCCTGGCTGCACAGCCGGCCTCTCCCCGGAGCACAGCCGGCCTCTCCGGGGCACGCCGCTCTCCCCGGGCAAGCCGCCCTCCCAGAGCACAGCTGGCCTCTCCCGGAGCACAGCCGCCTCCTGGTGCACAGCCGGCCTCTCCTGGGTGCACAGCGCTCTCCCAGAGCACAGCGGCCTCTCCTGGCTGCACAGCGGCCTCTCCCAGAGCACAGCGGCCTCCCGAGCCGCCGGCTCTCCCGGAGCACAGCCGGCCTCTCCCAGAGCACAGCCAGCTCTCCAGAGCACAGCGGCCTCTCCCCAGAGCACAGCCCGCCTCTCCTGGGTGCACAGCCTCTCCCCAGAGCACAGCCGGCCTCTCCTGGGTGCACAGCTGGCCTCTCCCCAGAGCACAGCCTGCCTCTCCCCAGAGCACAGCCGGCCTCTCCCCAGAGCACAGCCGGCCTCTCCCCAGAGCACAGCCAGCCTCTCCTGAGTGCACAGCCGGCCTCTCCCCAGAGCACAGCCGGCCTCTCCTGGGTGCACAGCCTCTCCCCAGAGCACAGCCGCCTCTCCTGGGTGCACAGTGGCTCTCCCAGAGCAAGCCTGCCTCTCCCAGAGCACAGCCGGGCCCCTCCCAGAGCACAGCGGCCTCTCCCCAGAGCACAGCCAGCCTCTCCTGAGTGCACAGCGGCTCTCCCAGAGCACAGCTGGCCTCTCCTGGGTGCACAGCCGGCCTCTCCCCAGAGCACAGCCGGCCTCTCCTGGCTGCACAGCCGGCCTCTCCCCGGAGCACAGCCTGCCTCTCCCCAGAGCACAGCCGGCCTCTCCTGGATGAGGAACAGCCCGCTCCTCGGCTCGGCTGATTAGAGCCTAATTGAATGCCGATGGATGTCCTGCTTTTTCACTCGTGTAAGCCGTTCGGCTGTGAGTAATGCACAAAGTGATTCCGAATGCCTTTCCCAGAATGCCGTTTTCCTCTAATTGTGCCTGGGCTCCTCGGAGCTGTAGACCAGGATGGAATTGGCTCCTGTCCCTGGCTGCTGTTAATCAGAGGGCTGCAGATAGTTTCTCCCTCTCCTCTTAGTGCAGCCCCCTCTGGCCTGCCCTGCGTCTGATCTGTAAGCAGCTTCTCCTGGGGTCCAGAATAAATGCACCCTGAGTCCTGGAGAGCCACTTCATTTTAGATGCCATTTTGAAAAAAAAAAAAAAAAAAAAATCCTGCTGAGGTTTTATTTACAAACCAGGACGTCAAAATTCAAAGGAATGCGTTTGTCTGAATGCTCACGAACACCGAATCACACATTTCATCTGTAGGTGATCTGTGATATCTTTACCTCTTCTGCACCCCACCTCACCACCCCCCACAAACGCTTAGGCTAGAGTATAAAGAGCTGGAAAGAGCTGTTCAGGTATGGCTCGAGTTTCCCAGGTGGAATCACAGGGCTGTTTCGCAAACATTACACATGGTGAGGCAGATGAAGATCTCTGGATGAAGAGCACTGCAGACACTAGCACCTGGAGCGCACCACAGCCGGCCTGGCCGTTAAGGGCTCAGGCTGCGTGTTTATTACTGAATGCATGGCCTCCTATTTTACTGTCTAATCTGCCGATCTGTCATTCAGTCAATAGAGAGCGGCGGTAGGTAAGCAGTATTACAGCTGCTCTCTGTGTTTACTGTGGAGTGAGTGGGGCTCTGATTACTCTGAACAGAGCTCTCTGCAGAAGGGCCTCATCTCTCTCTCACACACACCTCCTCTGCCTCGCTAGAGTTACACGTGGCAACACACACTGGTCGGTCTGTGCTTAAGCACATTGTCCACATATCCTGAGCCGCATGAATAGGCCACTAGACACGACAGCCGAGTCAGAATCAGGCCAGAAGCAAGCCAAAACCAGGCCAGAACCAGGCCAAAACCAAGCCAGAACCAGGCCAGAACCAGGCCAAAACCGGAAAAAAAAAAATCAGGACAGGTAGAGCATAATTTAATGGGAAAATCACGTCTGAAACCCCAGACATGCAGCAAATGAACATTTCACTTGGACACATCCACACAGCTTCAGTTCAGTGACGCTAACAGAGCGATTAGCGCCCACCAGGCTGCACTCATACGCAGACCTGTGTTTCCTCCTGTTTCACAGAAGTGCTGCCTGTGCTGTCTTCTTTTCTTCCACTGAGCCTCATCCCCAGAGTGGACATGAAGACCAATAACAGGGGGGAGTCGACAAAAGCTGAAATAGGCACTGATCTGGAGGCGTGGCCGTAGGTCTGTTAAGTAACCAGCTGTGTGAAGTGTGTCTGAGTCACCAGGACCGGCATGAGAGGCTGCTCTTCTCTGGCCTCTCCATTCCATACCTTTCACTGAACCTTGACCTTTGACCTTTGGCCCCTGGGTTAACCGCGGAGGGGTTTTGTGCGTGAGGACGCCTGTCAGTTTGAGCACCCCGTCGGCAGCCTCACATCCCTTTGATCTTTTAACCGACGCTGAAATCTGTTTTCTCTCTCTCTGTTTTTATTTTTGTTCTCTCTTGCTGCAGGCAGTGGAAGCCCGGCCGAGGTAAGAGGAGGAGGCGGAGCCGTCCCAGAAGCCTTTAGGGCCGCGTTTCGCTCAGCCTGTCGGGTGCGTGGGTTTCCTCTGCTGTCTGGCAGTCTCTCCTGGGGTGTGATCATCAGCATGCTGGCGACAGAGCAGCAGCACCCCCCCCCCACCCCCCGCCACGGTAGCCAATTAGCATCTTTCTTCTCTCAGCTCTCTGGCACCAGTGCACAGATGGTGACCTGTGTCGTCCAATCAGATGTTTACACTGAAAAGGCGGGCTGAGGGTTCACTGTGTGAAGGGGGGGGCATACTGGGGTGGGGGCAGCATCTGTTTGGTTCAGAGGGTGGCTGGATTGGGGGGGGGGGGGGCGGTTTCCAACCTTCTCTGATCCAGAGACCTCCACCCTGGCTCAAAGGCACCCAGGGGAGACCCATCATGAATTTAAAAGGGTTTTTCTTTTTTTTTTTTACTTAAAAGTTTTATATTTTTCATTTTTAATTCTCCATGTGAAGTATAGGCAGGGACCCCCTACAGTACCTTCAGGAACCCCTGGGGGGTCCACAGACCCCCTGTTCAAAGCTCTGGATATGGAAAATTAGGCTGTCCTACAAAGAGTATATTCCCCCCGCTGGTCTTAGCGTGCTTCTGCCGGAATGCTCTTTCATGCTGTTTATGTAAATAGTAGACCCTACTTTTCCATCGTTGCAGCGTTTAGTGGAGCGCTTTCGCTGTGCCACACCTGAGACTTAAACCTGCAAACCCTCTGCTAATGAGTGTAGTTGCAATAGTGCGGCTGAAGGTCGATGGGCAGGGGCGTGTGCTGGACTGCCTCGTCCCTCAGGGAGGGGCTTATTCAGGAAGAATGGGGAGGTTAAGCTGTCGGATTCGGGGGGGTGGGGGGGGCGTCTGTGGATTGTGGATCCCTGCTGCTTGCACTCAGCTGTGCCATTTAACGGAAACGTTTAGACCAGAGGCCCGGGACCAATGATAATGCTCCGTTTGCCAGAGGAGGAGGCAGTTGACCAATGATAATGCTCCGTTTGCCATCTTCGCTAGCCTCAGAGCTCATCTCTAAGGCCTCCCATCAAAGTCACAGATGTCTGAGAGATCAGAGTTCTGCCCGTCTCTGGACCCTAACCACGCCATCGCTCAGAAAGGCAGTTTTTTACCTTTAGGCTGCGGTGTGTACAGTTTCAGTCGGACCAAAGAAAAGAGACCACATTGCGGAACTGCTGTCTGTGCAGTTTCATGGATGGGGAGCTGGGTTTGAAACTCAGAGTTTGCAGGTTTGATTAACTGGTGTGGCACTGCCGCTGTGAGTTAGCTGCTTGCTGAATTGATTTGGTAAATGTAAGGCTATGTACCTGGGCTGAGCTCAGTTGTGTAAATATCCCTGGATAAGAGCTTATGTTAAATACATCAAATACACTCTTCATTTTATTAGTTTTTATCATTCAGGTGTTTTTACTCAGCCGGGGGGGGGGGCGGGGAGGGGGGGTGCAGATAGCAGAATGATCAGGACCGAAGGCAGTTGCTCCTCTTCCTCGTTTGATTCCGCAATAAAACTATTTTCCTTGCATGGATTGCATAATAGCCAGGCAGAATGTGTGCGTTTCAAATCAGCGGTAATTGTTATTATTTTTGGAGGAGGCTGTTATCCCGGGTGATTCAGAGACCGTCACTGTAAGGTTTATGCAGCGCAAGTCTTCAGAGGCCCAGGAAAAACACAATAGAAAAGAGAGAAAGAAAATAATCAACAACAGAAAAACAACACAGCCAGATAAGCGCACGCACCCAGGGAACGTGCGGAACAGCGCTCAAAATTATCATGAAAGAAAACTTCACAGCACAGAAAATTACACAGAGAAGCGCAGGAGGAGCATAAACCCACTCTGAGCGCATCTGCACACAACGCAGCTCCTCATTACCGCAGATGCTTCCAGTCTTTCCTTTGGAAATATAGCCATACAACAGATTCAACTTCTGCAGGAAGCTGGGCATCCCTGCCATAGAGTCCGGGGTTCTGTTATAGATCAGGGAGCCTGTCAGTAGGGTAATGGGGTATCAGTGGGGAGACTGGGGGGTGCAGTAATGACTCAGACTGTGGGGTGTGCAGTAATGACTCAGACTGTGGGGTGCAGTAATGACTCAGACTGTGGGGTGTGCAGTAATGACTCAGACTGTGGGGTGCAGTAATGACTCAGACTGTGGGGTGCAGTAATGGTGGTAACGGGACTGGGGTGGGTGGAGCAGGTGATTGGTGCTCAATGGGAGAGCCTGGGGCCTGGCGGGGGGGGGGGGGTGCCTGAGTGGCTCGCAGCTCTTCGGGGGGGCCGGGCTAGGGATTTGGTGCTAATGTTTTACGGACCAAAAACTGATTACTCAGCAAAACCCTAAACCCCCCTCTGTCTGGCCCCCAGGGAGCCACACCACCGGGCCCAAACCCTCCCTTCTGCCACACCCTCCTCACTCCCCTTCTCTCCCGTCACCATGGAAACAGCCAACACTGACTCAAACTCACACATACGCACACACACATACACACACATACACACACACACAACACACTCACACACAGGCACACACACGCATACACACACTCACTCACACACACACACACACACACGCACAAAGGAAGATTATTGCAGAACTTTATCCTCTGGATGTAATCTCACAATTACAACCTCTGAGCTATGATTAAATTGCATGGATTCAGAGCTGAAGAGAGAGAGAGAGAGGGGGAGAGAGAGAGGGAGGGAGAGGGAGTGAGAGAGAGAGAGAGAGGGAGGGGGAGGGGGAGCGAGAGGTGATGATGTTAAACAATATCACCAAAGTTGCTTTGTCGAGTTGCATTTTGCTCTGTTGTGCTGCCAATAAAATGCCAGTGAACTGAACTGGATCAGGATGAAAGGGAGAGAGGGAGAGGGAGGGGGAGAGAGAGAAGAGGGGGAGGGAGGTAAGAAAGGAGAAATGGGTGGAGAAAGAGGGAGAGAGATAGCAAAGGTTGTGGAGCTACAGGCATGTGGAAAAGTGAGACAGGTTTCCGTTTAATGCTTATGCAAATGAGAAAAATCAGATTCCTCTTCCCTCCCTCACCCCCCCCCCCCCCCCCATGACAAACCACACTGGCTTGGATATTCCCTTAGCTCTCCCTGCCCCACTGAGATGATGGAACCCTGATGAGAGAGTGTGTCTAATTCGGGAGCTGGCGGGGTGGGTGATCGATAGTCTCGTGGGGGGGGGGGGGGGGGGGCAGACAGACACAGTCTCAGGCAGACGCTGCTGGAACGCTCCCCAGGGCTGCTGCAGAAAGCAGGGGGGGCATTCCAAGGGCCAAACACCAGCTCTTATTAATAATGCATTTCTCCTCCTTTTCCTCCCTCTCTTCCTGAAGAAATGGCGAGTGTGTGTCTGAGACGCTGTGAGATGTGCGGAGCGGTGTCTGTTTGTTTATAATCGGAAGCCTGGCGGGCGGCTGACAGCTTCACGGCGTGTTTGTGTTGAGTCCCTCTAACACAGAGAATAACGCTGCTCCTCGTGTTCAGCGCGATGGATGAGCTTCACTTCATCCCATTCATGCTCAAGACTCCATCATTTACACAAACAGCCCCCTGGAATAACCTCGGCTGAATAAAAGGAAGAGTCGTTTTTAATAAAGGCTGGGGATGTGTGTGCTTTGAAGGGCTCCTCCAGTATGCTTATGAAGATTATGAGCTTTTTGCCTTCAGTCATTTGCAGTGCAGTGCATTCCAGTCTCCAGGCGACACTGTAATCCAGAGACATGCACAGAGCTGGAGAGCATCAGTCTCCATCATCTCCTACCATTTAACGTGCCATTTCATCTGGTGTTTTAGTTGCTGCTTGTTGTTTTCCCTCTCTATTAGATGAGCTGGAGGACTGATGTTATTGTGGGTGCAACCTGCGCACGGTTAGTGTTTTTGTGATAGACAGTCGGTGCCACATCAAAGGGAGCTGAATATTTTTTATTCTGTGTTTAAGTGGGATGAACGAATTGTTTTTATACTCCTACATCTCCACCCTCCTGCATTCCTATTTGTTTTCCATATTTGTTTGAATATTGTTGAACATTTTTCTTTTTCAGGTGTGATATTAGTAAGTAGATCACACCAGTGTTTCACTGAGCTGCTATTTTTGTTATATGCCTTGTGTGTGTGTGTGTGTGTGCGCGTGTGCGTGCGTGAGTGCGTGAGTGCGTGAGTGCGTGCGCGTGTGCGTGTGTAGAAGGGGGTATATGCCTTGTGTTTGTGTAGAAGGGGGTATGTGCCTTGTGTGTGTGGAAGGTGGTATATATCTTGTGTTTGTGTAGAACGGTGTGTACACTGTGTGTGTGTTTAGAAGGGAGTATATGCCTTGTGTGCATTCAAAGTGGCTTTGATTGAATTTCTTCCTGGTAAACAGGGGCAGGTGTGATTGTGAGTGAGACGTTCTGTTCCAGCCGTTCTCCTGTGGTGACAGGAGGTGCAGACTCTGTAAAAGACGGGCTGTAAATGGGTTACAGGGAAACAGACGGGCACGAACACAGACCTGAGAATAAGCGGCAGAACTCTGCTCTGGGGCGTCGCTGCCCTTCAGTCAGGACTGAAAGCCAGCTCTTTAAATAGGGGCTCATCTTTAATCTTCAGTGCGGAGGAAAGGCAGATCGCGGAGGAAAGGAGCGCACGCTCGTCTCTCATTACTCTTCCGGGCGGCGCTGTTGTGGGGCTCGCACTGCTTCTTAATAACGGATCGCAGGCGGACGGAGAGGTAGCAGAACAGAGGAAATCGCAAGAGGCCGTTTTGTTTTTTTTTGCCTCTGAAGCGGCAGCAGGTTAATTCTCGGTGTCCCGACGTTGGAATCAATTTGTCTGGAGGTTCGAGCCGGCCAGGGTGGGGAGGAGACGGATGGCTGAAATTTGGGGAGCGCTGATATTCTGACAGCTGAATGGGGGAGACGTCTCCGGACGTGTAGGCTTTCGCTGACTGGGCTGAGAGCTGGCGATATGTTTTCAGCTCGGCTGGATAAGTGTTTCTGCTGTGGTAATAAATGTAAAAAAATGAAAGAATTTGAGTTTATATAAACTCAGCCGGGTAGGATTTGAATTCCCTCTTCAATGTTTCTAGAGGTAGTGTTTCTGATATGGAGCCATTCAGTTTCTTTCCTACCCAGATATTTTCTCACTTGTCTGTGATGGAGTGCTGCTTGCAGAAGGAAGGGTATAATGGCTCATCTTGTGATCATCTGGAGCTGCGTGGATATGAGTGTAGTTATTTATTCTTCAATTTTTTTTCCTCCCTATTTTCCACTCAGTTTGGAAACTGTGCCTCTTCACTTCCATGTTCCCCTTTAATGCATGTGTACCCCTCTAATGCGCGTGTACCCCACTAATGCACATGTACCCCAATAATGCGCATGTGCTTACCTATGAGCCAATGTCTGTTTTACGCCCCACAGAACACACCGCAGAGAAGAACAATAGCACATGCTATTTAAAACACACCTTTTACATCTGGCAACAAGCATCCCAATGGGCTTCACAACGAGTAAAATATAAATAAAAAGTACCATTCATAAGTATGAAGTAGTTACGTTATTACTTATGATTCATAAGTCAGGGTGAAATTCACATAAAATCAAGTCGATAAGAATAATGGGCATAAAAAGAGTAGGTACTCTTGTGCTTGATGTACAGGTGTATAGAAAGAGCGTAGGTCTTCATTTGTTTGGTGCACAGGTGTGCAGGTGTACAGGTGTATAGAAAGAGCGTAGGTCTTCATTTGTTTGGTGTACAAGTGTGCAGGTGTACAGGTGTATGGAAAGAGCTGTAGGTCTTGATGTGTTTGGTGTACAGGTGTGCAGGTGTACAGGTGTATAGAAAGAGCGTAGGTCTTCATTTGATTGGTGTGCAGGTGTACAGGTGTATAGAAAGAGCTGTAGGGTTCTCCTGGAGGCTAGAAGAGGGCACTGGGACCAGAGACAGTGAAAAGGCTGTATGTGGTCCCAGTGTTCAGCGCCGACGCTGTGGGGGAGGAGCGCGGGGTGCTGATCCAGCTGAATGAAATGGGTCCATCCCATAATGCTCCTGAGCTGGCGGGAGGACAAGGCCAGACAGCTCCGAGAAAAGCGTCCATGGCAACGCACGGACAGGGTGTGTGATGTGTGCTTTATCATGTGTGCGTGAACGCAGACGGCTCTGGTTTCTTTAGGAGGGCCACAAGTCAGGATGTGTTTGGAGAGGTGAGAGACACTGTGGGGAGAGTGTTTATCTGGAGTAGAGGCTCACACTGTGGGGAAAGTGTTTATCTGGAGTAGAGGCTCACACTGTGGGGAAAGTGTTTATCTGGAGTAGAGGCTCACACTGTGGGAAATGATGGGTTCTATCTGGGAAGTATGAGTAGAGGCTCATACTCTGGGGAAAGTGTTTATCTGGAGTAGAGGCTCATACTCTGGGGAAAGTGTTTATCTGGAGTAGAGGCTCACACTCTGGGGAAAGTGTTTATCTGGAGTAGAGGCTCATACTCTGGGGAAAGTGTTTATCTGGAGTAGAGGCTCACCTTGGGGAAAGTGTTTATCTGGAGTAGAGGCTCATACTCTGGGGAAAGTGTTTATCTGGAGTAGAGGCTCACACTGTGGGGAAAGTGTTTATCTGGAGTAGAGGCTCACACTGTGGGGAAAGTGTTTATCTGGAGTAGAGGCTCACACTGTGGGGAAAGTGTTTATCTGGAGTAGAGGCTCACACTGTGGGGAAAGTGTTTATCTGGAGTAGAGGCTCACACTGTATCGAATGTCAGCTCGGCGTCTCTCCCTCACACCGCGCCAGGCGGGTTTTGGAACGCGAGGTGCATCCTCTTCCTCTCCTGCGGAATGACGCAGGGCTTCCTCCAAACGCACGAACCCTGTGATTATCTGTGAGACGCGGCGTGTCTGCTCGCCAGCCTCCTGCATGTGGGCGTCTCTTCTCCCCGTGAAATGTCAGGTCACCAGCGTCACCCGCGGCAACGGCCAGGAATTCTGGGAGAATAAAAGCGTCAGCAGGCTGGTGTGTGGGAGCAGCTGGCCCCAGCCTCGAGGCCTCGTTGTGGGGAAGGCGCTGTGCTTCTCTGGCCTTTCCTCATCCAGACCCTGGGGGCAGGACTGGGGGGCTAACTCAGTGCTTCCCCACCCTGGTCCCGGGGACACGCAGTGCCTGCTGGTTTTTGTCAAAGCCAATCTCTTCATCAATTAACCATAATTGTGTGCTTAAACTTATTTTAACACAATGCAGGTTTGGCTTGTTGCCAGTTGCTGTCAGTTAAACTCGTTTTACACAGATGGCTTCAGGTTTCCACACTCTCAGCAAATAGGACCCAAATGATTTCACCAGTCAGTTTGCAACTGAATAAAATTTGGAATAAAAAGTGGATCCTCTTTCAATTGGAATTATTTGCCATATGAGCTGAATCTTTCTGTTCATACCGCGCGGCGCTGAATCTTTCTGTTCATACTGTGCTGAGCTGAATCTTTCTGTTTAAACCACGCTGAGCTGAATCTTTCTGTTTAAACCACGCTGAGCTGAATCTTTCTGTTTAAACCACACTGAGCTGAATCTCTGTGTTTAAAC
The DNA here is from genome assembly GCF_018555375.3 of Anguilla rostrata. Lineage (NCBI taxonomy): Eukaryota > Metazoa > Chordata > Actinopteri > Anguilliformes > Anguillidae > Anguilla > Anguilla rostrata. Next base: position 37,145,464 of record NC_057948.1, read on the forward strand.
CACACTGAGCTGAATCTTTCTGTTTAAACCACACTGAGCGAATCGTCTGTTAACCCGAGCTGAATCTTCTGTTTAAAACCACGCTGAGCTGAATCTTCTGTTCTACCGCGCGCTGACTGAATCTTTCTGTTCATACCGCGCTGAGCTGAATCTTTCTGTTCATACCGCGCTGAGCTGAATCTTTCTGTTCCATCGTGCTGAGCTGAATCTTCTGTTCATACCGCTGAGCGAATCTTCTGTTCATACCAGGCTGAGCTGAATCTTTGTTCTATCGCGCGGGAGCTGAATCTTTCTGTTCAACCGCGCGAGAGAGCTGAATCTTTCTGTTCATACGCGCTGAGCTGAATCTTCTGTTCAAAGTTACTGTCTGAGCTGAATCTTTCTGTTCATACTGTGCTGAGCTGAATCTTTCTGTTCATACCGCGCTGAGCTGAATCTTTCTGTTCATATCGCGCTGAGCTGAATCTTTCTGTTCATACCGCGCGGAGCTGAATCTTTCTGTTCATACCGCGCTGAGCTGAATCTTTCTGTTCATACCGCGCTGAGCTGAATCTTTCTGTTCATACTGTGCTGAGCTGAATCTTTCTGTTCATACCGCGCTGAGCTGAATCTTTCTGTTCATACCGCGCTGAGCTGAATCTCTGTGTTTAAACCACGCTGAGCTGAATCTCTGTGTTTAAACCACGCTGAGCTGAATCTCTCTGTTTAAACCGCACTGAGCTGAATCTCTGTGTTTAAACCGCGCTGAGCTGAATCTTTCTGTTCATACTGTGCTGAGCTGAATCTTTCTGTTCATACTGTGCTGAGCTGAATCTTTCTGTTCATACTGTGCTGAGCTGAATCTTTCTGTTCATACTGTGCTGAGCTGAATCTTTCTGTTTAAACCGCACTGAGCTGAATCGTTCTGTTTAAACCGCGCTGAGGTGAATCTTTCTGTTTAAACCGTGCTGAGGTGATTGCTGTGGCTCGGTGAGTCCGCTCAGATGAGGAACTCTGCCAAGGACATAAACAACAGCAGCCGAATTAGAATGAGTAAATTTAGAGGTATTTTATGAGAGTGGGGGCTCGAGGGGGGGGGGGGTGGTTACGTGCCAGAGGAACCCGCGCGGACCACAGCTTTAAGAGCTGAGCACTCCAGCCATCGAGCGCGGTGGTGGTGGGTGGGGGGGGGGCGGTGGAGAGGGGGGGGGGGGTGTTAAAGTTATTGTTACTCATTGCCAAATCCGGTTTAGGAGGAAGTTGGGATCTTGGCCAATTTGCAGGGTGTTAGTCAGGCTTCCGTGATCTCTGAGCTCCAGTAGGAACACTGCAGCCTCAGAGATCAGCTCTGTCTTCTACACACACACGTGCACACACACACACCCCCCCACGCACACGCACACACATGCACACACACACACACACACACACACACACTTAGCAGAGATCAAACAGGGATTGCTGGGTAAGGAGTAGAGGTGGAGTTGGCTGGGGAGCAGTCATTGTGGAGTAGAGCTTGATGTGCAGGGGAACTAGAATGCAGGAGGGAGGAGGTCTGGGGTATGAAGCACAGGGGCAGTAGAATGCCAGAGGGTGTAAGTGTGGGGCATCAGACACAGGGGCAGTAGAATGCAGGAGGGTGGAGGTGTGGGGTATCAGGCACAGGGGCAGTAGAATGCAGGAGGGAGGAGGTGTGGGGTATCAGGCACAGGGGCAGTAGAATGCCGGAGGGAGGAGATGTGTGGGTATCAGGCACAGGGCAGTAGAATGCAGGAGGAGGAGGTGTGGGGTATCAGGCACAGGGGCAGTAGGATGCAGGAGGGTGGAATTGTGGGGTATCAGGCACAGGGGCAGTAGAATGCAGGAGGGAGGAGATGTGGGGTATCAGGCACAGGGGCAGTAGAATGCCGGAGGGAGGAGGTGTGGGGTATCAGGCACAGGGGCAGTAGGATGCAGGAGGGTGGAGGTGTGGGGTATCAGGCACAGGGACAGCAGAATGCCGGAGGGTGGAGGTGTGGGGTATCAGGCACAGGGCCAGTAGAATGCTGGAGGGTGGAGGTGTGTGGTATCAGGCACAGGGGCAGTAGGATGCAGGAGGGTGGAGGTGTGGGGTATCAGGCACAGGGGCAGTAGAATGCCGGAGGGTGGAGGTGTGGGGTATCAGGCACAGGGGCAGTAGAATGCCGGAGGGTGGAGGTGTGGGGTATCAGGCACAGGGGCAGTAGAATGCTGGAGGGTGGAGGTGTGGGGTATGAAGGCCGGAGAATGTGGTGCAATGGGGTGGAGGCAGCTGGGTTTACTCTAATGAAATATTTACACTCCCCAGAGAACAGCAGCAGCTCCAGCCAGCCTGTGCCTCACTTTGAGTGTAATTGATCAGCCCTGGCCATATTAATAATTCATGTGATTAATGCTGGAAAGCTGAGCTGGGCTGTCTGTGACTGGATGGCTCACAGGCCTGTGCTCCCCAGTGGGATCTACAGACCCCCCCCCGACCCCAACACCCCTCCACGTCTTACTGGGATTATATGCCTGCCTGCACAGGCACACACACACACGCACACACGTCAGGTGTGAACTACAGAAAATGAAATGGGTCCTCTGCAGACAATGACATCTTGTTTTTATTTTGTTAACCCAAGTTTTAAATATTTTGCTCCCAATATGAATCAAATTCAGCAGCTTGTCGCACTTCTGCAACACCCTCTGGCAAATCTGGAGACTGCAGACTCTCTCTTAAAAAGATGCTGTTTGAAATCATCTGATTTCCTGATCAATCATCTGATTTCTTGATAGTGCTGCTCAAGGGACAGTCAGCAGCCCAGGGGAGAATCCCTGCAGACGGGGCTCAGAGGACAAGGTGCGGTTCTCTAATTTATTCTAATCCGCTTGAGAAGGGTCATTCGTTAAAGAACATAAGACTGGACATGTTGAAGGCTTGTTTCAGGGTTTTGTTCTTGGCCTGGTCCATATTGGACATGTTGAAGGTCTGTTTCAGGGTTTTGTTCTTGGCCTGGTCCATATTGGACATGTTGAAGGTTTGTTTCAGGGTTTTGTTCTTGGCCTGGTCCATATTGGACATGTTGAAGGTCTGTTTCAGGGTTTTGTTCTTGGCCTGGTCCATATTGGACATGTTGAAGGCTTGTTTCAGGGTTTTGTTCTTGGCCTGGTCCATATTGGACATGTTGAAGGTTTGTTTCTGGGTTTTGTTCTTGGCCTGGTCCATATTGGACATGTTGAAGGTTTGTTTCAGGGTTTTGTTCTTGGCCTGGTCCATATTGGACATGTTGAAGGTTTGTTTCTGGGTTTTGTTCTTGGCCTGGTCCATATTGGACATGTTGAAGGTCTGTTTCTGGGTTTTGTTCTTGGCCTGGTCCATATTGGACATGTTGAAGGTTTGTTTCTGGGTTTTGTTCTTGGCCTGGTCCATATTGGACATGTTGAAGGTTTGTTTCTGGGTTTTGTTCTTGGCCTGGTCCATATTGGACATGTTGAAGGTTTGTTTCTGGGTTTTGTTCTTGGCCTGGTCCATATTGGACATGTTGAAGGTTTGTTTCTGGGTTTTGTTCTTGGCCTGGTCCATATTGGACATGTTGAAGGTTTGTTTCTGGGTTTTGTTCTTGGCCTGGTCCATATTGGACATGTTGAAGGGGTTTCTGTTTGCAGTGAGTTGTTGTTTGTTCTTGGCCTGGTCCATATTGGACATGTTGAAGGTCTGTTTCTGGGTTTTGTTCTTGGCCTGGTCCATATTGGACATGTTGAAGGCTTGTTTCAGGGTTTTGTTCTTGGCCTGGTCCATATTGGACATGTTGAAGGCTTGTTTCAGGGTTTTGTTCTTGGCCTGGTCCATATTGGACATGTTGAAGGTTTGTTTCAGGGTTCTGTTCTTGGCCTGGTCCATATTGGACATGCTGAAGGTTTTTCAGGGTTTGTTCTTGGCCTGGTCCATATTGGACATGTTGAAGGTTTGTTTCGGGTTTTGTTCTTGGCCTGGTCCATATTGGACATGTTGAAGGTTGTTTCGGGTTTTGTTCTTGGCCTGGTCCATATTGGACATGTTGAAGGTTGTTTCGGGTTTTGTTCTTGGCCTGGTCCATATTGGACATGTTGAAGGTTTGTTTCTGGGTTTTGTTCTTGGCCTGGTCCATATTGGACATGTTGAAGGTCTGTTTCTGGGTTTTGTTCTTGGCCTGGTCCATATTGGACATGTTGAAGGTCTGTTTCTGGGTTTTGTTCTTGGCCTGGTCCATATTGGACATGTTGAAGGTCTGTTTCTGGGTTTTGTTCTTGGCCTGGTCCATATTGGACATGTTGAAGGTTTGTTTCTGGGTTTTGTTCTTGGCCTGGTCCATATTGGACATGTTGAAGGTTTGTTTCGGGCCTGGTCTCGTGTTTTGGAGACCTCGTCATGAAGCCGCTCTCTGCGGTCGCTGGGCTTTGTTCCATGGGCCCCTTCCTGTACATTCTTCTCAGCCTTGCTCAGCGCTGTAAGCTTTCTTCTCTTCTTATTTCCTGATCACATGCACTAGCCCGTCACATGTCACTGTCACTCCCTCTATCCAATCACGCGATCTCCAGCAAGCCCATCCCTCTCCAGAACCCAGCATTCACCAGGTAACACTCTCCTGTCAATCTGTGTGACCCTCCAATGGGAGGTTCAGCCAATAGGCTGAGACCAGCACAGTGCAGAGGGGAGGGATCTTTAATGTGATTATCTCATATAAAATGACCCCCCTCCCCCACCGCTGTCCCCACTCCCTGCCCCTTCCCCCTCACTCGCTCGCTTGCTGACAGCAGCAGGTCACTGGGGCAGGACTAACTACCCACCACCCACCATCCGCCACGGTGATTTGGCTGCCCTTATAGCCCGTTTCCATAGCACCGGACAGCAGGTGACAGACATGCAGTCTGGGAGGTCCCAGCTAAGCCGCTAGCCAGGGTTTGCGCCACACTGCGAAAATGAAACCTGGTCAGATGGACCACATCCAGGGCGGACAGGACTCACAAGTTTCCCTCGTTTATCTGTCTTTTCCGTGTGTGAAGAAAAAAAAGCCCAGCACTGAAAAATGAACTCCAGGTAGTGTTTGGGGAAAAAGAAAATATAAAAATGAGAAAGAGTGAGAGATGAGGAGAGACGAAGAGAAATCTTTGCATTCTCTACAACAAGTGTTATCGAGGGAAAGTGTACTATGGTACTGGCTGACCCCATATATTACCCCCCCCCCTCCCCGCCCCGCACAGTGCTGGACAGCGACAGCAAGTTACCTCTCAGCCCAAAGAACGGTCCGGCAGAAAGAGCTCAGAGTGCTCCTGTTCACCCTTAGCTCTGTCTATTCACCCTTAACTCTGTCTATTCACCCTTAGCTCTGTATATTCACCCTTAACTCTGTCTATTCACCCTTAGCTCTGTCTATTCACCCTTAACTCTATCTATTCACCCTTAGCACTGTATATTCACCCTTAGCTCTGTCTGTTCACCCTTAGCTCTGTCTATTCACACTTATCTCTGTCTATTCCCCCTTAGCTCTGTCTGTTCACCCTTAGCACTGTCTATTCACCTTTATCTTTGTCTATTCCCCCTTAACTCTGTCTGTTCACCCTTAGCTCTGTCTATTCCCTTAACTCTGTCTGTTCACCCTTAGCTCTGTCTATTCCCCCTGAGCTATTCCCACAATCCTGTCTGTTCCTTTATTTGGAACAGAGGAGAAGAAGAACACGTGGCTGGGTTTATAAATAAATATGTACCTGGGAGGGAAGGTGCTGATGGGTTTCGTGTCCCGGTACAGACAGGTAGCTGGAAGTGAAGGTGCAGGTAGGAGGTGTGAGTTTAGTGCTCTGGTAAGGCTTGCTGTCTGATGTTTCACTGGTGAGGTGTGGAGGCCTGGAATGCAGGCTGCTCTGCAGTGGGGGGGCTCTGATCTCCCTGGTGATTTAACTCTGCCTGTTTTACCCCTCTGCTCTCTCTGTCTGTTGACCCCTCTGCCTCTCTTGTCTGTTACCCTCTCTGCTCTCTTTCTGTCCTTTGCCCCTCTCTGCTCTCTCTCTGTCTGTTACCTCTCTGCTCTCTGTCTGTCTGTTGCTCCTCTTCTGTTTCTCTCTGTCTGTTACCCTCTCTGCTCTCTCTCTGTCTGTTACCCTCTCTGCTTCCTCTCTGTCTGTTACCCTCTCTGCTCTCTCTCTGTCTGTTACCCTCTCTGCTTCCTCTCTGTCTGTTGCCCTCTCTGCTCTCTCTCTGTCTGAATAAAGCTCTATATATTACAGGAGGGGGCGGGCTGTCCTGCTCTTTCTGTAAAAGCAGGAGCAGATGAGATTGTTCCTGTCGGCACTCCCCACCCACGCCGTGTCATGACCAGCCTTTCAGCGAAATAAGAAGCGTTGGCAGAGCAAGTCCTGACCCCTGCTCTTCCCCAAATGCCACATCGCATTTTCCCAGAATGCATTTCCACCCTGTCTCTCAGACACAGCCTTGTTTGTGTGGAAATCACAGAGGAGCGGCATGTTCCTAATTCATCTCACCCCAGTGTACCATGCCTCTCCCCCACCCCCAAAATGTCCTTCTACATGCCCCCCCTCGCACCCCCCCCCCACCAGCACTGCCCCCCTCGCCCTGCAGTTGTTCCCTCACAGAGTGCCTGATCGCTTTAGCAAGTCCCATAAGTGCATTAAGATCAGCTTAGCAGTGTGTCAGCGAGTAATCAGTGTCAATCGATGTTAATTAGGGGCCAGTTTCCTGCTCTTGCCTCTGCATCAGGATCATTGACTTTGCTGCACACCAACACCAATCTGTTTACTTGTTGTTTTAAGTAATTGGAGGTATTTAATCTTATTTTTTAAATTTATTTTGGAATGCCCGAATGTGTTTGTCGGCCCGTCCCATTTCTGTGGCTCCCCCAGTTTGCCAATTTGTGTATTTGTGAGGACGGAGGTCACCCTCACGAAGACACAAACCACAAACTCTCCACCAGTGGGCATGGAATGGAGAGTGTGTTGGGTCAGAGATGTTTTTTGTTGCTGTGCTAAGCTGACTGCCTGACTCACTGCAGAGGCGAACCCAGCACAGATCCACTCAGCGGCTCAGTGGGTACCGCACACGTTTGGGCCCTGTGAACAGGGCGGAGCGTGTTCAGGAGGCTCCACCTGTGCACACAGTGTTCAGGCGAGCTGGTCAGACTGTGCTAGCCCTAACACAGTGTCATGCAGAGCTGGTCAGACTGTGCTAGCCCTAACACAGTGTTCAGCGCAGAGCTGGTCAGACTGCTAGCCTAACACAGTGTCAGGCAGAGCTGGTCGACTGTGCTAGCCCTAACACAGTGTTCAGCGCAGAGCTGGTCAGACTGTGCTAGCCCTAACACAGGTCGCAGGCAGACTGTGCTGCCTACATGTTAGCGCAGAGCTGGTCAGACTGTGCTAGCCCTAACACAGTGTTCAGCGCAGAGCTGGTCAGACTGTGCTAGCCCTAACACAGTGTTCAGCGCAGAGCTGGTCAGACTGTGCTAGCCCTAACACAGTGTTCAGCGCAGAGCTGGTCAGACTGTGCTAGCCCTAACACAGTGTTCAGCGCAGAGCTGGTCAGACTGTGCTAGCCCTAACACAGTGTTCAGAGGCAGAGCTGGTCAGACTGTGCTAGCCCTAACACAGTGTTCAGCGCAGAGCTGGTCAGACTCTGCTAGCCCTAACACAGTGTTCAGCGCAGAGCTGGTCAGACTGTGCTAGCCCTAACACAGTGTTCAGTGCAGAGCTGGTCAGACTGTGCTAGCCCTAACACAGTGTTCAGCGCAGAGCTGGTCAGACTGTGCTAGCCCTAACACAGTGTTCAGCGCAGAGCTGGTCAGACTCTGCCAGCCCTAACACAGTGTTCAGCGCAGAGCTGGTCAGACTGTGCCGCTGCACGGAGAAGTGATGTCAGATGTCCCAGATAATGAAGGCAGGTATTAAATGTACAGGACGGGTGAGCAGTGCTAGGCCATCAGACACCGCGAGACTCACGCAAGCGTTGTCTAGTTCACAGCCTGACACCATGTGCCAATGTTAAGCAGAGGCATGCTACAGAACCTGTGTTTTAATGTGGTGCTCAGTACGCTGTGTTCATGTGCATTTGTGTTCTTTTTCTGCGGACGCTGGCTGGTTTGTTTCACATTTTGATCCGTGAGCGTGCTCACATTCAGGAGGTGTTATTTGACTGTGATTGGACGTTATTTTAGATTAGAGCTGCGTCTGACCCGTCCCTGAGAATCTGCTCCGGTCAGCAGGAAACTGAAGCGCTAATGGAATGTGCAAAACATCACCAATAACATTAGACCCCCACGGTTCCATTTTACCCAGAATCCATTTCTGCGGAAGAAATCAAAACGTGAATGGCATGTGTGTGCGTGTAAAGAGACACACACCTAGACACACACACACGCACACACGCACACACACATGCACACACAGGGTTGTGTTACAGCTGTTGACAGGAAGCTGTGTGGGGTGGAGATTCAGGAGTTTGATAGTGCAGGACCCAGCAAAGGGGTCATGAATCAGCTGCTTATCAAACCTCTCCCTGTATGAACTGTCAGGCGTATCAGCAAGCAGCAAATCACCCACACAGCACCCTCCTGTTCACCCTCCCACCGCTTCTAAACTGTTACCATGGACACAGACAGGTTAGGGATGAGAAAGGTACCCCTGGCATAATGATGTGCAAGTGCCCTGCCCACATACACACACACACAGAAATGCACAACTCACACACCACACACACACCCCACACACACACACAACCACAGATAGACACACACTCACACACACACACACACACACACACACAACACACACACACACACCGCAGAATGCACACACCACACACACATACACACACAGAAATGCACACACACTCACACACACACACACACACACACACACACACACACACACACACAGAAATGCACACACACCACACACACACACACACACACACACACTCACACACACACACCAGCAGAAATGCACACACACTCACACACACATACACACACACAGAAATGCACACACACTCACACACACACACACACACACACACACTCAACACAACACACACAGCAGAAATGCACACACACTCACACACACACACACACTCCACACACACACACACACACACACACACACACACACACACGCAGAAATGCACACACACTCACACGCACACACACTCACACACACTCTCACACACTCACACACACACAGACACACAGATGCATACACACACTCACACACTCTCACACACGCACACACACTCTCACACACTCACACACACACACACACACACTCACACACACAGTCTCACACACTCACACACAGACATACACACATACACACACACACACTCACACACTCACACACACGCACACACACTCTCACACACTCACACACACACAGACACACAGATGCATACACACACTCACACACTCTCACACACACACACTCACACGCACACTGCCAGGGGAGGGATGAGCTGAAGGTTGTGACGGCCATGTTTAATTCAGCAGTGGTCTGACGGGTTGTCGCTGCTGGATTTATCGCTGTCTCAGCGCTCGGCGCTCTCACATCAGTATTCACACCCAGAGAAACAACCCTGAGCGCCATGCAGGAGCTGCGCTTAATTACCGCCCCCACACCTGCACATCTGCCCCCCACACCTGCACATCCGCCCCCCACACCTGCACATCCGCCTCCCACACCTGCACATCCGCCCCCCACACCTGCACATCCGCCCCCCACACCTGCACATCCGCCTCCCCACACCTGCACATCCGCCCCCACACCTGCACATCCGCCCCCCACACCTGCACATCCGCCCCCCACACCTGCACATCCGCTCCCCCACACCTGCACATCGCCCCCCCACACCTGCACATCCGCCTCCCCCACACCTGCACATCCGCCCCCACACCTGCACATCCGCCCCCCCACACCTGCACATCCGCCCCCCACACCTGCACATCCGCCCCACACACCTGCACATCCGCCCCCCACACCTGCACATCCGCCTCCCCCACACCTGCACATCCGCCCCCCACACCTGCACATCCGCCTCCCCACACCTGCACATCCGCCCCCCACACCTGCACATCCGCCCCCCACACCTGCACATCCGCCCCCCCACACTGCACATCCGCCCCACACCTGCACATCGCCCCACACCTCACATCCGCCCCCCCTGCACTCCCCCCACACCTGCACATCCGCCTCCCCACACCTGCACATCCGCCCCACACCTGCACATCCGCCCCCACACCTGCACATCCGCCCCCCACACCTGCACATCCGCCCCCCACCTGCACATCCGCCCCCACACCTGCACATCGCCCCCACACCTGCACATCCGCCCCCACACCTGCACATCCGCCCCACACCTGCACATCCGCCCCCACACCTGCACATCCGCCCCACACACCTGCACATCCGCCCACACCTGCACATCCGCCCCCCCCCCAGAGCTGCGTCCTGATCATTTCAGTCTTTCTAATACATGTCCGGTTGCCTGTTGTTTGTATTTATAAGTGACATTTTCCATGGTTCACCTGGACCTGATGAGGTGGGGCATTCGGATTTGGTGGGGTGGTCTTGTATGTGGGAGGGAGGTAATTGGGTGATGAAGGGATGTTGTAGTGGGAGGGGGGTATTGGGTGCTGGGGTGGTGTTGTATGTGGGGGGTGTTGTATGCGGGAGAGGGGGTATTGGGTGGTGGGGGGGTAGTTAGTAATTTTGCTTCATTACCCAGACAGCCTGTGAGAGAGTGGACAGAGAGTGGATTTCCTGAAGCAGCGAAACGGCCTTCTGTCTGCCGTTAGGCTGAAATATAACATCCAGGAATATTACCTCCAGGATTCGGCAGGCTGGTGTGACAGACATTTTACAAGATGCATTAGTGAACATAAAGGTTTATTAGTCAGCCGCAGCTTTGAAGCTGCCAGAGTCCTGGCTTGCTCTGCTTGCCCGAGCAGCAGCTCCCCCCCCCCCTCCAGGCAGCAGCTCCCCCCCCCCCAGGCAGCAGCTCCCCCCCCCCCCCCAGGCAGCAGCTCCCCCCCCCCCCCCAGGCAGCAGCTCCCCCCCCCCCCCCCAGGCAGCAGCTCCGCCCCCCCACCCCCAGGCAGCAGCTCCCCCCCCCAGGCAAGGATCCGAGGTGCAGCAGGGCAGGACCAGGAGCCGCTGATCCGTCTCTGATCAGCTCCCCGCCAGGCTATGCTCCCGCAGCGGGGGGGGGGGCGGCATGTGTGTAAACCGGGGGGTTGTGGGGTCAAATCCCACATCTGCCCGGGCGCTTAACTGCTTCAGCATGCGTGTCTGCGGCGGCATCGATCGGCGATACGCAGCGTGTGTGCATGCGGGCATCTGCAGAGCAAATGGAGCATTATGCACAGCTTCACATGTGGGCCCGTGCTGCAGGGTCTGCCACAGTTACGCGAACCGCAGTCTCCTCAGACTGATTATAACCTACGCACAATAATGTTTCACACATACACACACACATGCACACACACACTCACACACATACACACACTCACACACATACACACACTCACACACATACACACACTCACATACACACACACACGCACTCACACACGCACGCACACACACACACACACACATACACACACACACACACTCACACACGCGCTCACTCTCACTCACACACACACGCACACACACACACACACACATACACACACACACGCACTCACACACGCACGCACACACACACACGCACTCACACACACGCGCACTCACACGCGCACACACTCTCACACACACACACACACACACACACACACACACACACTCACACCCACACACACACACACACACACACGCACTCACACACACACTCACACACACATGCACACACTCACACACGCACACACACATACACACACACACACACACACACACACACACACACACACACACACACACACACACACTCACACACACATGCACACACTCACACACGCACACACACATACACACACATGCACACACTCACACACGCACACACACATACACACACTCACACACAGACACACACACACACACTCACACACACACTCACACACACATGCACACACTCACACACGCACACACACATACACACACATGCACACACTCACACACGCACACACACATACACACACTCACACACAGACACACTCACACACACACACCACACACACATGCACACACACTCACACACTGCACACACACATACACACACATCACACACTCACACACGCACACACACACACACACACTCACACACAGACACACACACACTCACACACACTGCACACACTCACACACCACACACACACACACGCACAGACACACACACACTCACACACACACACGCACTCACACACGCACACACACGCACACACACACACACATACACACACACACACACTCACACACGCACGCACGCACACACACACGCACACACACGCACACACACACGCACACACACGCTCACACACTCTCACACACACACGCACACACATGCACACACACGCACGCACGCATCACACACGCACATGCACACACACATACATGCACACACATGCACACACACGCTCGCACACACACACACACACACGCACTCACACACACATACACACACATACACGCACTCACACATGCACACACATGCACGTGCACACACACGCTCGCACGCACTCACACACGCACATGCACACACACACATGCACACACACACACACATACACGCACTCACACACACATGCACACACATGCACGTACACACACGCTCGCACGCACTCACACACACTCACACACGCACAAACACTCACACACACTCACACACACACACACATGCACGTGCACATACACGCTCGCACGCACATGCACACACACACACACACATGCACACACATTAGAACAGGGTTAAATGCATAATGAGGAGAACAGCTTGTTCAGCTCCTCACTTACCTGCAGTGCACAGGTGTACAGATTACCCAGCTCTGTGTCAGGCCAGGACCTGCCCTCTCCCCCGACCCCCCCCAAGGTGCGTGTCTGTGTGTGTAACAGTCCCCCCCCCAACCCCCCCAAGGTGCGTGTCTGTGTGTGTAACGGTGTGTAATGTGTGGTAATCCCCTCTGGAGACTGACTCACGGATGGGAGGCAGTGCCCACTGTGCCAACTGTGCCAACTGTGCCCACTGTGATCCTGTGAGTCAGCTGCCAATGGGCTCGGACCGCTGGGGCTGTTCCTCACGGGCCGATCCGATCGGACCAGACCGGACCGTGGTGCCGTGCGGTTTCCATGGGTACCGCATCAGGTTCGCCCCCCCCCCCGCCCCCGGAGACGCCCCAGAGCTGCCGGTCGCTCGGGGACGGCTGGCACTGCCACCCGGGCGCAATCTTTACCGGAGCCAGCGCCCGTCTGCCAGCCTAACGGGCAGCGCGACCAATCTGCCCACCGATGCCACCTGGAGCCACGCCCACTTTCCGCCAGCGCAGTCCAGTCCTGTTTCTGGGCTCTCTTTCCCTGGCAGAGGCTGATGGCTTAAAAATGAGAAAGTGAGGAGAGTGCTTTACCTCTCTGCTATTTACAGCCCCCACCCCGCCCCCAATTTCCGTCTACACTCCCCCCACGCCCCCACCCCCCCATTTCCGTCTACACTCCCCCCACACCCTTCAGCAAAACACACACGTTGGCAAAGAGATAAAAAAGTTTATCTTCAGTGATATTGCTATATTCCGACCTCAATTTTTATTTATTTTATTCTTTTTTTTTTACTTTTTGAAAACTTTTTACTTAATTTTTTTTTCTCTGAGGGCAGTAGAAGTCTAAAGTTGTGGAGCCAGGGAATGTGAGATAGTGTAGCTTTCAATTTTTATTTTTACTTTTTTTTTTTTACCAAACACCAGAGCTCACCAGAGTTTGCCTCATCCACCTTTCTTTGATGACATCATTAATGATGGAGTGAGTGAGTCAGTGATGATGGAGTGAGTGAGTCAGTGATGATGGAGAGACCAATAGCTTCCACGGGAAGTGCCGGTACAACCTGCAATAGTCACAAGCTGTCTTTGAGAGACAGGCTAATTGCTTTCATAGGCTCAAAGTCTTACTGCCGTGATTCAGTAGAGCATGAGGTGAGGCTGAACCCCCTCCCCCTCAAACCCATCTCTTATTCAAATGAGCTATTTAAGCATTAATTAAGGGTTAATTGCTGACTAATGGGAGTAATAACTGTGCAGAAACATGGGCGGGGGGGGCTGGAGGTAACGGGTTTATCAGGATGTGCATCTGTGTGAGAAAATCTGCTGAGTCCGTGTCTGTTGGGTCCGTGTCTGCTGGGTCTGTGTCTGTTGGGTCTGTGTCTGTTGGGTCCGTGTCTGTTGGGTCTGTGTCTGTTGGGTCTGTGTCTGCTGGGTCTGTGTCTGTTGGGTCCGTGTCTGTTGGGTCTGTGTCTGTTGGGTCCGTGTCTGTTGGGTCTGTGTCTGCTGGTCCGTTCTGTTTTCACACATTATTAGAGCCCGACGATGGCTCATCCTCTGTTCCGCTATCGCCGTGGAAACCGTGAGGTCATTAGACAGGCCTCTGTAGCGCGGACCTGCGGGTTCTGCGGGCTCAGTCGGTTAATGCTGGAATCTGAATCGCTTTTCACTGATTCTAGCAAAACAGTGTTTGTGGACGGCAGCGTCTTTATTTTAACTCGGAGAGTTCTGAGTGAATGGAAGAGTGGAGCTCGCAACCCATCACACTGCGGGATAAAGCCCATCACACTGCAGGATAAAGCCCATCACACTGCAGGATAAAGCCCATCACACTGCAGGATAAAGCCCATCACACTGCAGGATAAAGCCCATCACACTGCAGGACAAAGCCCATCACATCGCGGGATAAAACATGTGGGGCGTGTGGGGTGTGGGGTGTGGCGTGTGGGGTGTGGGGTGTGGCGTGTGGGGTGCGGCGTGTGGGGTGCGGCGTGTGGGGTGTGGGGTGCGGCGTGTGGGGTCCTCTCGTCCTGCTGTCTTTTTTCTAAATGCGTGCTCAGAAAATCATTTCAACAGTTTAATTTCAATATAATTTTGTTGTCCAGAAATAGATCCAGTAATGAAGCTTGTGGATCCAAAATCTTTACCTCCCTCTCTCTCTCCCCCTCTCGCTACCTCTCTCTCCCTCTCTCCCCCTCTCTCTACCTCTCTCTCTACCTCTCTCCCTCTCTCTCTCTTTCGCTCCCTATCTCACTCCCACCCCCTTTCGTTTCTGTGAGCACATGTCCAGCCTGTTTCTTAGGCGCTCCCAGGGATGATATCAGCAGAAGACAGATCCCTCTTTGTGGTATCTCTCTCTGTCTGTCGGACAGAGCTCTTTTATCATTTTCTCTGCTGGTTGTTCTTGCAGTTTAATTAAAGCACTGCTGGTGTGGACAGGTGTGAAGTGTGTGGAGCGATGGGCTTGGTGTGCATGTGCACGTGCACGCGTGTCTGACTGCCTCAGTGTGAGATTACCATGGTTACCGTTACCGTGGTTTGATGTCAGGGACACTAATGGGCTCAAAGCATGTAGATTACCAGCCTGCTATAAAGAGCAGAGCCCATCCTCTTCCTACAGCACCCTCACACAGACTCACACTGACTCACTCACACACACTCACACACACTCACACAGACTCACACACACTCACACACACTCACACAGACACTCACACACACTCACAAAGACTCACACAGACACACACAGACTCACACACACTCACACACACTCACACACACTCACACAGACTCACACAGACACACACAGACTCACACACACTCACACAGACTCACACAGACTCACACTGACTCACTCACACACACTCACACAGACTCACACAGACACACACAGACTCACACTGACTCACACAGACTCACACAGGCTCACACAGACTCACACAGACTCACACAGGCTCACACAGACACACAGCACCCTCACACTGACTCACACAGGCTCACACAGACTCACACAGACTCACACAGACTCACACAGACTCACACAGACTCACACAGACTCACACAGACTCACACAGACTCACACAGACTCACACAGACTCACACAGACTCACACAGACTCACACAGACACACAGCACCCTCACACAGACTCACACAGACTCACACAGACTCACACAGACTCACACTGACTCACACTGACTCACACAGACACACAGCACCCTCACACAGACTCACACAGACTCACGCAGACTCACACAGACTCACACACCCGCGAAACACACAGACTCACACAGACTCACGCAGACTCACGCAGACTCACACAGACTCACACGACTCACACGCTCACACAGACTCACACTGACTCACACAGACTACACACTACACTGACTCACACAGACTACACACAGCCACACAGACACACAGCACCCTCACACAGGCTCACACAGACTCACACAGACTCACACAGGCTCACACTGACTCACACAGGCTCACACAGACTCACACAGACTCACACAGGTTTACACAGACTCACACACGCCTTGCTTTGCTCTGAATTTACATTCTTTGGAAAATCTGTTTCCTCTTTTGGTTTCAAGCCAAGTTCACATCTCATTGCACATCCTCTCTCTCCCTATCCCCCCCACCCTCTCTCTCTCTCTCTCTCTCTCTCTCTCTCTCTGTCTCTCTCGCTCTATCGCAGCTCTTGGTGTCAGAGTCTGAGGACTACAGAGCATGCCCAGTATAGCTCAGGGGGGCAGAATAAAGTAAATGAACAGGGCGATTTCCACATTAGGGGTTTCCATGCAGAGAGGATGGCAGATGAAAGAGAGGCAGAGATATCCAGCCGGCACCCGCCCCCCCCCCCCCCCCCTTCAGGACCAGGAGCAATTAGAGGCAGTTTACCCAGAATTCCCTGAGCCACAAGTGGGTTGGGGCTGTTTGCCGTGTCGGTTGGGGCTGTTTGCCGTGTCGGTTGGAGCTGTTTGCCGTGTCGGTTGGAGCTGTTTGCCGTGTCGGTTGGAGCTGTTTGCCGTGTCGGTTGGGGCTGTTTGCCGTGTCGGTTGGAGCTGTTTGCCGTGTCGGTTGGGCTGTTTGCCGTGTCGGTTGGAGCTGTTTGCCGTGTCGGTTGGAGCTGCTTGCCGTGTCGGTTGGGGCTGTTTGCCGTGTCGGTTGGAGCTGTTTGCCTGGGTAAATCATGCTGGAGAAGCTACAGGTTTTACTTCATTAAGTGCTGACAGGGAGCTGTGGAGGGTAACGGGCTGTCCTTCTGGGTCTATCAATAACCATTAGAGCTCCCCTCTCATTACAGCACGCCCCCCCATACCCATCCCCCCGCCAGGCCGGCTGCAGACGGCTTCCTCCAGTCAGACTGAGCGTATGGGGGGGCGAGGGAAGATGCTGATAGTTATATTTATCTGCTCATAGAGGATGTGTGAGTGCGGCCGGCTCTCAGTGAAGGTGTTTATATCCCCCTCTGAGCGCCAGCAGAAGGGCGCGGGGAGATGCCGCTCGCGGAATAACGAAGTTCAGGGCGGGCGACTGAAGGTCCCGCAGGTTTGAGCGGGCTGCCTCCTCCCCCCCGCCCCCCGCCCCCCCGGTCCCCCGGTCCCCCTGTACAGGAAGGCTCATCGCCTCCTTCCGGCAGGTTCTCCCTGGCTCCTCCCCTTTCCCACTGAGTGATGACCGTGTTGCCAGGGAACAACGGAAACGTTTTCAGTTTTCCCCGGCAGACTGGAAATGAGCTGAACTGGCAGCCTCTTCCTCCAGATCTCATATACAGAGCGCATCCATCATTCCAGTTTGGGGTCCGGTTTGGTCCCGCCCATTTGGCTCAGCCATCCAATCATGTCAGCATTCATAGGGTGATGAATTGTGTTTGTCACTAGGGATGGGATGTGCAAAAATACACAAAAATGTGTTTGTTTTTTTTTTCAATGAAACTATAAAACACCGAAGAATACATCTGTGGTGGTAGAGGCTGTAGAATCTGTAGACTACAGTCAGAGTGTAGAGGCTGTAGACTACAGTCAGAGTGTAGAGGCTGTAGACTACAGTCAGAGTGTAGAGGCTGTAGACTACAGTCAGAGTGGTAGAGGCTGTAGACTACAGTCAGAGTGTAGAGGCTGTAGACTACAGTCAGAGTGTAGAGGCTGTAGACTACAGTCAGAGTGGTAGAGGCTGTAGACTACAGTCAGAGTGTAGAGGCTGTAGACTACAGTCAGAGTGTAGAGGCTGTAGACTACAGTCAGAGTGGTAGAGGCTGTAGACTGCAGTCAGAGTGGTAGAGACTGTAGACTACAGTCAGAGTGTAGAGGCTGTAGACTACAGTCAGAGTGGTAGAGGCTGTAGACTACAGTCAGAGTGTAGAGGCTGTAGACTACAGTCAGAGTGGTAGAGGCTGTAGACTACAGTCAGAGTGGTAGAGGCTGTAGACTACAGTCAGAGTGGTAGAGGCTGTAGACTACAGTCAGAATGGAGAGGTGTAGGTTGCCTTGCATGTGATGCAGAGGCATAAACCGCGAAGGAAAAGAAGTGAGCAGTTTTTATTACATATGAAGCACATGCTCACTGATACATATTTATAATCCATATATCTGAGATATCACCACTCCTGAGCAGAGGAATAGGTGCTCGTAAAGCCACCAGCTCTGCAGAATAAACAGGCGCTGTTTTTTTTCGCATGCCACACCTGTTCTCCCTGCTTACGCACTCCTGTTCCCCCTGCTTACACACTCCTGTTCCCCTGCTTACGCACTCCTGTTCCCCCTGCTTACGCACTCCTGTTCCCCCTGCTTATGCACTCCTGTCTCCCCTGCTTACACACTCCTGTTCCCCCTGCTTACACACTCCTGTTCCCCTGCTTACACACTCCTGTTCCCCCTGCTTATGCACTCCTGTTTCCCCCTGCTTATGCACTCCTGTTCCCCTGCTTACGCACTCCTGTTCCCCCTTACGCACGTCCTGTTCCTCCTGCTTACCATCTGTTCCCCTGCTTACGCACTCCTGTTCCCCCTGCTTACGCACTCCTGTTTCCCCTGCTTACGCACTCCTGTTCCCCCTGCTTACACACTCATGTTCCCCTGCTTACACACTCCTGTTCCCCCTGCTTACGCACTCCTGTTCCCCCTGCTTATGCACTCCTGTCTCCCCTGCTTACGCACTCCTGTTCCCCCTGCTTACGCAGTCCTGTTTCCCCTGCTTACGCACTCCTGTTCCCCCTGCTTACGCACTCCTGTTCCCCCTGCTTACACACTCCTGTTCCCCTGCTTACACACTGCTGTTCCCCCTGCTTATGCACTCCTGTCTCCCCTGCTTACGCACTCCTGTTCCCCTGCTTACGCACTCCTGTTCAGCGTGGAGCTGGCAAATGACCTGGGTTAGTTGGATAGGGCGTCTCCATGGAGGCGTGTGGGGTGCATACACATACATTAATATAAATTACTCTGTTTTTTTAAATGTGCAGGACCGTTTCAAATGAAAGATCACAGAGTAGCTCCACAAGAAGATGTCAGTAACTGCAAACCAAAGGAACACATTGAAAGAATAAAATATAATAACTTTTTATAGAAAGAACAAATGCCTCCCAGCGCTCTCTGTATCACTCCTCTGTGATTTATGGATTTGTTCTCACTCAGTGGGACAGTGGTGCTCTGTACACAGTGAAGGTTTTCTCCCAGTGCTGCTGAATGGAAAGTCTGATCCCCCTCCACCCCCCACCCCCCACCCTCCGCCCCGCTGAATGAAAAGACTGACCCCCCCCCGTAAAGTCATTATTTTTCTTTATTGTGACATTATCATCAGCTTGTTCTCTTGTTTTATCTGTCTGCAGGGTTGATTATATAATTTATTGCAGTCATGCGCCCCGTAGTCTCCACGGTGGAAACAGTTTGTGTGCAGTTGGAGGGCTGGTATTGGCATATCAATACTGTAATTCTGATAATATACAGCAGAAACTCTGAGCTTGACGGCTGATCAATCTTGAAATTGACTCCTGTGAATAAGACATTTTTTATGAGACTTCCTATCCCACTGACAGCCTGACGACACTAACAGTACTCTGCGAGGGAGAGAGAGACGGGAGAGCTCTTTTTTTGGGGTATGACATGGACCAGCCAGTCTGGAATAAATGCTATATTCACAGGCTGTTAATCCACATTTTTGCCATATATATTTTTTAAGAAAAACCCAAAGCTTGTTTAATTTGATAAAGCCCTGAAGTTTAACACACTCATGAAATATGTATGAAATATGTATGAAATATGCAGATATATGTGTCTGTCCCGGTCAACACGATTAACGGATAAAACGGCCCCCACCCCACAGCCCACAACCCCCAGCCCACAGCACCCAGCCCACAGCCCACAGCCCCCAGCCCACAGCCCCCAGCCCACAGCCCCCAGCCCAGCCCGTTTAGCAGAGGGGGGTGAAATGTCCCACAGGGTCATTTATCAGCTGCAGAGCCTGGAACTCTCACTGTGCAAGAATAAGCTCACTGACGTCAGGCCACTGTGTGTGTGTGTGTGTGTGTGTGTGTGTGTGTGTGTGTGTGTGTGAGTGTGTGCGTGTGTTGTTGTGTGTGTGTGCGTGTGTGTGTGCTGTGTGGTGTGTGTGTTGTGTGTGTATTGGTGTGTGTGTGGTGTGTTTTGTGTGTGTGTGTGTGTGTGGTGTGTGTGTGTGTGTGTGTGTGTGTGTGGTGTGTGTGAGTGTGTGTGTGATGTGTGTGTGTGTGTGTGTGGTGTTGTGTGTGTGTGTGTGTGTGTGTGTGTATTTGTTGTGTGTTTGTGTGTGTGTGTGTGTGTGTGTGTGTGTGTGTGTGTGTGTGTGTGTTTTTGTGTATCAGAGAGAGAAGTTTCTAATCCTGTCCTCTTGCTCCCCCAGGCCCGAGCCTGAGCCCAGACAGGACCCACCGGGGGACTACAGGGACGGTGGTCCGGGCTCATTCATGGGACACGCCCCCTGACGACAAGCCACACCCCCTTGACGACCAGCTGCCTCCTCCCCTGCACCTGTGAGGCCTACTGTGACTCCTGTGACATCAGAGCAACTGACCAGGAACTGGTGATTTTAAAAGAGACGTCTTTTCCACTCTTCATCCTATTTTTATTTAAATCTAAAATCTTTTTAAAATCTTGATTTTGTGTTTTCCGGGCTTGAAAATTATGGTTGTGTTTCATGTAATCACACTTTGGGCTTACAGTGTAAATCTCACATTTTCCCTCAGTCTAGTCAGGCTGTTAATCTGGCTGAGTTACTGTATAATTGGGTCCACATGTTGTACTGATCAGTACTGTGACAGATGCTTATAAATCCAGTGGGTGTAAAAAGTCAAAGTGGAATTTAGGAAGGAATAAAAAATTTGCGCTTTCCAGCACAGAAAATGTTTAATGATTTGAGGGACCTCAATTAAGACAAAAACTTAATTGGGAAAGAAAAACTTCTGAGAATTTGTTGTAAATACTTGTTAATTACACATAGAAATGTGATTTTATTTTGTGTGTTTGAAGTTCACAAAATGCTTGTCATGTTTGCAGTTAAGAACTTCACCAGACTGTCATGCTTTATTTTTTGCTTGGTGTTCCCCTATGAATAGGTGTATGCATCCCTGAAATTGATTTTGGATAACAGGTTTGACCAAGATTCAGGCTGTAAAATAAAACATTGATGTGCAAAAAAAGACATTTAAATGCTGCATCTTTAATGGGAAGCCGGAAGCTTTGGAGATAAATCCCAAATTAT
Organism: Anguilla rostrata; assembly: GCF_018555375.3. Lineage (NCBI taxonomy): Eukaryota > Metazoa > Chordata > Actinopteri > Anguilliformes > Anguillidae > Anguilla > Anguilla rostrata. The sequence goes on from NC_057948.1 coordinate 37,167,175, forward strand.
GAAAAGTGAAAAGGCCGTTCTGGTTATTTTCCGTCCTGCTGATAGATACAAGGCCTGTCCCAGACGGGCCTCGGGGTACTGGGTTTTGGTGCCGTCCCACCATATGATTGGTGAATCAACTCAAATCATCAGATACTACAGGACTTCAGCTTCAGCATTCAGCTCAGAGTCGCAGAAAGCCTCGCTTCTTTGGAGATTCACAGTCAGCAGATGGTGCTTCCCTTTTAGCTGAGATGACATGCGAGGGAAGCTGAATGCTTTTAATGGAAATTATGCTAATAACAGGAATATGTGACTGCTCCCACCTGATATGCTGGCATTATCTTTACTGGCTCAGACCTGGCTCCTGCATATGCCAGCAAACAGCCTTCATCTGGCTGAGAAAGCAGGCTGTTTATCACAGCCAGACACAAATCAGTCTTTACTGAAACCTCGCCCTTTTCTAACATCAAATATTTTATTTTTAACATCAAATATTTAACATCTGTTCTGGCTGTGTGGCAGTTCTATTTCAAAGATACGTCAGCTATGTGCCTGGATGAAATGTCGGGGTTGTGCTATTTTCTTTCACTGTTTTTGTCACGTTTTCAAAGCTGAATCAGAACTGGAAAGTGCATGCTGGGATGGTTTTTCTGTCTCCGCTCTGGCAGCGCTCTGGGGGAGTTGATTGTGTGATTGTGGAGTGATTTTAAAAACCCTGCCTGAGTTGGAGGACAGCTGCTGAACGGTGTCACATGGTCGAGGCCACACAAATCTGTGGCTCTATATGTGGAAGAGGAAATGACAGGTCTGTTTCTGAAGTGAAGAAAAAAGACTTCAGAACATCGAGTCAAACATTATTTTCTTTTCTTTTCTGCTGTTTTTTTTGTTTTATTTTTGAAAATAAAGTTAAAATAATGTAGCATTACAAGAGCCCAGTTAATCCTGTGATTTTTTATTCGCTCTAAAACCTGATTATAACATAACATAACGTAACAACATAGTATAACATAACATAACATAACATAGTATAACATAACATAACAACATAACATAACATAATGACGTTTACAGGCCATTCAGCCCATTATATACCGTGTCAGACTCAGCCGGGAAAAAGAGGAGTCCGATAAAAGGAATGAAGTGATGTTGCATAAAATCAGTGTCAAATTTTCTAAAGAAGGTTCAGTCGCTGCCACCCTGTCTCTGGTCTCCTGGCTCGACATCGGTCCCATGGCAACAGGGGGGTGGGAAGCAGAGTTTGGGGGGGAATGTCCAGTCCAATCAAACACAGAGATGGGGGGATGGGTGTGGGGGGTGTCCAGTCCAATCAAACACATAGTGGGGGTGTCCAGTCCAATCAAATGCAGAATGGGGGTATCCAGTCCAATCAAACACAGAGTGGGGGTGTCCAGTCCGAACCAACACAGAGATGGGGGGGATAGGTGTGGGGTGTCCAGTCCAATCAAACGCAGAGTGGAGGGGAGGGGGGGGGGTGTCCAGTCCAATCAAACGCAGAGTGGGGGGTGCACATTATTGGTGTCCACTGAATGCAGGAAACTGCAGCAAACAGACAGTGATCTAAGGGACCCCCCTAAGGGAGCCCCCCCCACACCCTGTCCCTCTGTAGCCCCTACATGTGCTCTGGCCCCTCCCCTCAGATCCCAGAAAAAAACAGCAATCCTCTCTTCTCTGGCTGCTTAAGTGAATTGATAAATTTGCATGTCACAGTGTGTGTGTGTGTGTGTGTGTGTGTGTGTGTGTGTGCGTGCATGGGAGTGTGTGTGTGTATGTGTGTGAGTGTGAGTGTTTTGGAGGGAAGGCATAAGTTCCCATAACGTTTAATTTCCAGTTTGAGTGTAAAATGATCTTATAAAAGCCTGCAGCTGATCACAGTGGTGGCCACAGGCCTCCCAAGCACAGAATCCCTCTCTTCCTCCGTCCAACCTCTGTCCCTTAACCTCTGTCGGCCATCAGAGAGACAGTGTGTGGGTTTGGGCTGATAGACTCTGACACACACACACACGCACACACATACATGCAGGCACACCATCCCTCATCTATCCCTGTTGACACACCCCTAACTCTCACCCTAACAAATCTTCATTTATAAAAGTTTCCAGTAGTCTGTACTTTTGCTGATGCGTGGGTTATTCTTCCTCTCTCTCTTTTCCTCCCTCTCTTCATGTATCTTTCTGTGTTTCTCCAAGCCCTACAGCTCAGATTTTTCCATCTCTCACAATCCCCCAGGAGAGAACAGCCATCAGCAGAAATGGAGTTGGTACCTGCACCTCAGAGCACTGCACCTTGACCCCCCCCCCACCCCCCAGCCCCCCAGCAAAGCCCTGCTCCATCAATGACAACACAGCAGCAGCCTCCCCCGGGACAGTGTCCCCAGTCCCCTTTGTGTGAGCTGGAAGAGATGACAGCTCAGTTCTGACTCTGTGAGGGAAGGGTGTGTGGAAAGGTGAACATCTGGCTCTGACTTCAAACATCACACATAAAAGCCTCAGCAATGTGCCTGCATTTGTGCCCGGGACTTTAAAAAGGAACAGAAACATGAAAGTTAACGCTATTTTTCTTTCTTGTTGGGGGGTGGTGGGTGGGGGGGGGGGCACATGGGCATGGCCTACCACCCGAATGCACCAGATGTTTAGGGCGCTAGGACAACCCCCCTCCCCCTCCAGTGGCCATCTGTCATCTCAAGCATCGCTCATCGCCCGCCCTGATCAGGACCCCAGCCCCGCCCCGCCTGGCCCCGCCCCGCCTGAGCGCCAGCACACACGCCATCCCGCCATTCCACTGATTCGCATGGATGCGCTAACCTTTCCCTGTCACCAGCCAATCACTGCGACCGTTCCTGTGTGCGTCTGCTCAATCAGCCAATCACTGCGACCGTTACTGTGTGTGTCTGCTCAATCAGCCAATCACTGCGACCGTTACTGTGTGTCAGTAGCGGTCGCAGTCTGTCTCTGTCTCTCTGCGTCAATCTGTCTCTGTCTGTCTCTCTTTCCATCTCTCCCCCCTCTCTCTCCCTTTCTCTCTGTTTCTAGCAGTGTGACTTCAGTTCCACCCTCCTCCTGCTGATTGGTAGCAATTGTTATTAAATACCTTTCCAGCTGAAGCTTATGAAATGTGACAGAACCTAAATTCCCCTTTTTTTGTTTGCTGGTACTTTTTGGAGTATTCTGGGCCTGCTGTTCACATGGCGCACAGACAGGGATGATGAGAGGACGGGTGTCTCTGGCGGGGGGGGGCAGGTGTCTCTGGCAGGGGGGCAGGCTCAGACAGGGATGATGAGGGACGGGTGTCTCTGGGGGGCAGGCTCAGACAGGGATGATGAGAGGACGGGTGTCTCTGGTGGGGGGGGGCAGGCTCAGACAGGGATGATGAGGGGACGGGTGTCTCTGGCGGGGGGGACAGGCTCTGTGAAATGTGCGCTGTGCTGTTATGATAATGTGCTGGATTTGATCCGGCCTGTAATTTGGTGTGATTGTGCTCGTGTGAATGCATTGTACCCCCCCCCACCCCCCACCCAAACCTCCGTTTCCCTGTCACCCCCCCCCACCCCCACACAGCCGTTTCCCTGTTAACCCCCCCCCTCACACACACACACACACACACAGCCATTTATCTGTCTCTGTTGGCAGTGCGTTGCCTCCCCACAACACCACAATAAAATTAATATGTGGAATAAAACCCCATTTAAAAGGATACAGGGATCGTTTATGCAGATGTCTCATAATTTATCTTCCAGTAGACTCTCTGCCATTCTCAAAGCATTTTTCAAAACTCACTCTGAGAATATTTGTATTTTTTTATTCCACAATGATGAAATCCTTTTTAAAAAATGTCTCATTGATCTGTAAGAGCACCTCCCCAAACAGTATTGGTTTTGGCCAAAGGAATCCACCCAAACAGCTGTCAGGCAAAAACTGATTTTCATGCCAATTATATTTATATCTCTTTCTCCCTCACCCTGCTTGCAGGAAGCATACGCTCTCAGCCGAGACGAACGCTTTGCAATTAACAGCGTAATTAGAAAGCACACCCTGAGCCCCGTCTGAGTCATGCAGGGGAATTATGGGACACTTTGACAGCAGACTCCTCCCCCTCCTCCTCATCCTCACTCTCCCACCCTCCTCATCCTCAGTGTGAGTCATCGTGTCCCAGGTCTGGTCCCTCCCCCAGGTGCAGTGATGACTCATCTCTGCACCCTGCACGGCCTGTTTGACTCTTACTGCAGCCCCTGCTTCCCTAAGCCTTCTGAAGCATTCATACGCGTTATTAAGGTCTAATGAGCACTAATAAGCTCTGATAAGCCTTTCCCAGGCAGTGAAAGATGGGAGTTGTCCTTCAATCACACAAGCTGGTAGCAACATGAAGGACTTTTCAGAGAGACCTCCGTTTGTTTATTTTCTTTTTATTGCACGTGGGAGGAGTCGTCATGGAACCCAGCCATGGGGCACATGCTCCACCCTTACACGCTCCACCCTTACACGCTCAGACCACACGCTCCACCCTTACACTCCACCCTTACACGCTCAGACCACACGCTTCACCCTTACACGCTCAGACCACACGCTCCACCCTTACACACTCCATCCTTACACACTCACCACAGCTCCACCTACACTCCACACGCTCCACTTACACACTCAGACCACACGCTCCACCTTCACCTCGACCAATCCACCTCACGCTCAGACCACACGCTCCACCCTTACACAGCTCAGACCACACGCTCCACCCTTACTCCACCTTACGCTCAGACCACACGCTCCACCTCCTTACACGCTC
>NC_057948.1:37176953-37209453 GCF_018555375.3 Anguilla rostrata
GTGAGCCGCTCTCCCACCGTCGGCCTGTTGGAGCCGTTGAGGTCTGACGCCTCACGCCTCAGTGACGCCCCTCGGCGTGCGTGCAGCCCGGCCGCCCAGGGGGACGGGCGAAATAAGGGTTAATTGATTGATTGGTTAATTACCTTGTGCATTGTGAGTGGCAGGCAGGAGAGAGGGTGTGAGCTGGAAGGCTGCCCCTGGCTGTCTGCTCGTCAGCTCAGAGCGCCCAGTGGAATTCTTCATCTGAAAACGCCTCTGAAGTAATTGCGCTTGTTTCCATGGCACCGTCAGATGAGTTTAAAAAAAGCAAAAAAAAAAAAAAAACGAGTGATAATACCCCTGTGCGAAATACGTTGAGTGAGGAAAACCTGCCTCACTGTTTAATCATTTATGTCACTCAAACGTTTTGGGAGGGAAAGTGAGTGACATCACAATAGGCCTCTCTACCGGTGGACTGCCATTGCCAAAGTCACAGGACAAAGGTGCCCCATATACTCAAACTGCATTTTTTTTAGAGGTGCATCTCAAAAAAAACCACAAATAAACACATGATGGGGGACTCATGTAATGGCAATGCCCTCAAATTTATTTTGAAAAGCAACGGAAGTTATCGTTCTTTTTCTCTCTCTCTCTCTCCCTCTGTCACTCTCTCTAAATTGCAGGCTAAGTCATCCCCAGCTACCCTGTAATGGTTGCCAGTCACTCATATTAAATCAAGGTCGTCTATCAATGCCCGGCCGAATTTGGGTTCCTCCAACCAGTAACTCAATAGGAATTCCTCCTGTATGAATTCAGCATGTTGGTCATGAGGTCATTTTTTAAGCCCACGTCATCAGAAAAGACATTCTGTGCTCATGCACAGGCTAATTAGATCCTCCAGGCCCTCTGTTTGGAGCTAGACTAGGTTAATTACCGGGCCATGGTGCTGTGCACTTCAGTGTATTGTGTCTGGCTTCTGCTGGTCAGATTCCTGTGCCTTAATATGCCAATTTTTCCAATCTGTTATTCTGCTGGTAGTCATGGCTAAATCAGTGCATTCTCTCTGAATAATTTCACACTGACGTTACACAAAGGTGTCCCAAATATTGCATAATGCCCTCATTAGCCTGACATAAACATTCACAGAGACCAGTCACAGCAGGTCATACCGCTGACCAATCACAGCAGGCCACACTGCTGACCAGTCACAGCAGGTCACACTGCTGTGTGCTGTGGAACCATGATGGGTGAAGAATGGTTCACTAATGAGTCAGCACCTACCTGTTCTCATTTGCATTTGCATGTTGCCGTTTACCAAATTCTATTCTCTAGAGCAACTTATATAAATTACAGACCATCCATTTATACAGCTGGTTATTTTCACTGAAGCAGCTCTGGGTGAATACCCTGTTCAAGGGTACAACAGCTGGGAAACAAACCCACAACCTCTGCATTCCCAGTTCCCTAACAGTCATGTGAAAACCAATCTGAAGCAATGTAATAGTGCATCAGGCTACAGCCTTCATGGCATGTGGCAAACGGTTTACCAGCAGCTGTAATTCTGAGAAGTAATATGACTCCAATCTCTCACAGGAAGGGTAAAGAGCTCGAACTCAGCCGGTGAAAATGGCGCTCTCAGTTGTTCTAGAACAGAGGTGGCCAATGCAATTCCTGCTCGGCAGTTTTCACTGCCACCAATCGCACTGGCCTAATGATCTCATTATCTAATTAGCTGGTTTCACCGTAGATTACCACAGTAAGATGTTTCATGTTTGGACATGTGGACAGTCTTCCGCTGTCACCCCAGAACCTCCAGATACACTCGATTGGGCTCAGATTTGCGGGCTGGAAAGACCGGGACGTGTGAATAATGTCAGTTGGGCCTTGTTATTTTTAAAGACACCCCTCTTGGGAAGAAATAAATGCTGTTGTCGCTTTCAATAGACAGAGCTATTTTTATACATGCTGCTCAGTGTTCTGAGGTCTGACTAGAGAGCACAGAAATGAAAATGAGATTATTCTGACAGGGAAGGGTCTGGAACTGTCTGTAAGGGTCCGGAAGAGTCCAGAACAGTCTATAATGGGACGGGGTGAATTGTCCTGGCACGGCTTGGATGTAGCATAGAAGACAAGGTCAATGTCAGTCCCTGCTTAACAGTTCTGATTGATCACCTTCACCTCCACATTAAATCATACCTGCTTCAATCAATCTATCAACCTGCTTCTACAAAAAAACTAGTTACGCCAAACACATTATCAAACTGGTACAGAATGTATAGGCCCATTGGTTTGAGAACACTAGTTGCTGCACCCATGCTGAGTGTGACAGGTCCTGTGCCTATGCTCTTCCCGTTTACAGTCAAATACGCCTGAATGGATGGATTTATAAATGTCCACGAAGTGTTGGGGCAGATTTTATGTGGCCTTTACAAATGTCCTTTCAAAGAAAGTTCTACCCAACAAATACATGTTGTGTGAAATGTGGCGTGAGATGTGCAGCTGTGTAGTACCATTGGGGTGCCACGAGCCATACTTGTTTGTTTACATCATTTATTTTTTTCTTGTTTCGCTCCATTAATTTGCATAAAGGATTGGTTTACTGCACACCCCAGATGTTCCAGTGAAAACGTGGATCTGCAAGGATGACGCTCTGCAGGAGAGAGGAGTAACTGGCACAGAGGCCGTACAGACAGTTCAGGGCTTTAAAAGGCTGGAATGTTGATTAGATGAGCGATATAAGGTGGAATTTCTTTGGTGCACGGGGAAGTTTTGATTACACTCTTCAATCCGCAGTTTGCCTGCAGGTTACGGCGATATTAAAAGACAGCTATTGTTGGAGGTGAGGCACTGAGTTCATGGCATTGTACACCGTGAAAGAAAACTTTTGCCGCAAGAAAATATTTTGAAAAACAGCAGACGAGACCAAAAGACAGCAGAGCAGGTCTGCTTGTTTGTAGCTAATGAATTATAACACTTATAACGCCACGGGGGAGGAAGGGGGTGGAGTATTAACCGGTCAAGTATAAATAAAAGTTAAATAATTGTATTTATTTATTATTTAAATCATACCATTTCCAATATTTGGAAGACAACAAGGTGGATATTAAAGTTGTAAAAAAAATGTAATAAACTTCAGCTTTAAATAGTAAATTGTGACGCGGGTTTCACGTTAGGCTACTGGTCGGGACTTCGTAGCCTACTGCTCCGCTGTTTCTTCCGATCGCCTCCAACCCGGCCTCGCGCGTATTCCCTGGCCATTTGAATAGGATATTTTGCCTCGCTCCTCTCTCCCGAACATCGCTGCCACTACCTCGTGTCTCCGCCTCTCCGCGCGAACCCGATCCCCACCCGTCTCCCCTTCCACCACCCCCTCACGCCCCCTTACACCGCCAACCTCCTCCCCCCTCCTGGCCCTGAATCTGAGCGTTTGTCCGACTGAGATTCCGCTCCCTTCATGCGAATAACTTCTGAACTCCATCCAAGGGAGAGAGAGGAAAAAAACAAACACCGCTAAAGTAAACCTGGGCAAAGCAGGAACCAGGCGTTTTTATTAAAGAGAAAAACTGCGGTTGTAGACCTGCGGCGGGTGAGGGGCAGGTCGACGAATTGAAGGATGTGGATCTGGTATCTACTGCTTGGATCGGGCTCTGGCTCCAGCTCGGTCGGTAAGTTTTGGAACTACGCTCGCATTGTGCTGTCGCCTCTGTCAAAGTCGCGACGCTTTTAAAGGGGCCGCCGTTGCTGTTTTCAAAAGAAAAGAAAAAAACAGAACGCATGTTTACAAAACAATTGTTTCTTGTTTCGCCCGTGTTTAGCAACCTTAAGCGTGTATCTTCGCAACTTTAGCCTACTCTTAGCTAACGGATTGGTGCAGCAGGGACAAAACGTGTTTCGTAGCTCGCCAAGTGGGATAAGCTAGATAATTTGGGCTTTGTAGCACTGTTTCTTCTTGTAAAGCCGATCTTTCTGCAAAGAAACCAGTTTCTTTACTGAGCCCTGATTCTTCACGTGGTTGTTGCAGATGACGTTAACGGGCTGCCTCCTTAGGATTATGGATAACGGTTAGCTACGTATCGGTGTACTACGAAAACAACAATTATGCTAATTCCTAAGTATGTATTTGAATTGTGTGCGGGGATGGGATGGTTTGGGGTGGGGCGTGGGCACGATGGGCAAGGAGCTGTGCACGAGGGGGTAAGATTGTTGACAGGACACCAGTGACAATTCAATCTGTCCCCTGGCCCTGCCAGCAGTTCCGGGGCCTCCACGGGGAAGGACTGAAGTGTGAATTACGCTGGAGTCCGTGCGTGAATGGATACAGTTACAGACAGGGGAACGAGCGGCCTTTGAGTTTCCACTTCAATGGAAAAAATGTGAAATGCGATGAGGAAAACATTACGTTTGTTTGTTGTGTGTGTGTGTGTGTGTGTGTGTGTGTGTATGGTGAGTGTTTGAATTGTATTATGGCGTGCATCATTTTAGCATTTCAGTACTAGTTCATAAGTGGCCATTTACCAGTTTTGGTTTGATATACCCATACCCAAGCTTGTGTGTGTGTGTGTGTGTGTGTGTTTGCATCCTATGTTGACCAAATGGCACACAGTGTAGTTTCTCCATTGGAAGGGGGAACTCTTGGCCCCCGGTGCAGGTCTGGTGGCAGTGCAGCCGCGGTTGGGGCGCTTCGGGGCTCCAGGGTTGCAGGTTCGTTTCCCCAGAGGGGTGCTGCTGCTGTACCCTGGAGCTCGGTGCTTACGCAGAGCTGCTTTAGTGAGTATTCGGCGGTACAGCTGGTCTGTGCACTAGAGGAATGAGCTCTTTCAGTGGCCCAGTAACCCCAATGCCTGAGATGTAAATATAACGCACTGTTCTGTGGGAACGGCCGCTTGTCAGCGTACCTGGTGCGTGTAGACTTCAGCCTGACGGTTACGTTCCCGGCTGGAGTCTGAACGGATTCCAAACGCGTAGCAAATAAACGATGAGCGGCTTTCAGGTTTCATTTGTTTGTTTGATAAAAACACTGGACGTCGCCGAGTGTGTTTTCCTCTCGGCGCTCGTGTTGCCCCCGAGCTCCTCTGTGATCAGGAGACTGGCAGAGCCGTGACCTCGGCCGACGGCGATGTGACATCCGCAGGGCAGGACGGCAGGTAAAGGCTCGTTAGAGCAGAGTGTGCACCTGTCCGCTTTCAGGCCCCTCAAGGTCAAACCGACCGGCACACAGGTGGCTATATTTAGAACAAAGCAGAGTCCACCCATTTAAATTACTGATCGAGCCTCCGCCCCATATTGACTGCACTCCTCCTATTCTAATCTCCACTCTGAGATGAGTAATTATTATGTGAGCCTTTGGCCCAATTTAATCTTGTGTACCACTTAGTTTCCTGCAAGTTTTGGTAATAAAACAATCATGTTTTTAGGTTGTAATATTCTTGATGGATGTGTGTGTGTGTGCGTGCATGCACGCATGTGTGTATGTGTGTACGCAGGTGTGTGTGTATATGCGTGTGCGCAAGCATGCGTGTGTGTGTGTGTGTGGTAGAAATACCTGGCACATCTTTCTGAATATTGTTTTGGTCTGATGTGTTTCCTCTTTGCTCGCACATAAATCTTGTGGAGTTTTACTCAGGGTTTGCAGCCTGGCCATTCTAACACAAGCTAGCCACTAGCTGAGTTCAGCAGATCTCTGCTGAGACCTGTGCTGGCCATGACAACAGCATAATCCCTGAACACAGCGTGTTGAGTTGACTGGAGGCACATCTGACCTATCTGGAGAGGGTCACGGTTCAAAATGGCCGCACTGTGTCCTCTGCATGGGAGCCACAGTGTTGGCTGTTGAGATGACCCCCCCCCCCCCACCCCCACCCCCAGTCCACCCCACTACTGTAATACACACTGAAATCCATGATGGCATTATAGCAGCCCGATGCTATATTTATTTTCCACTAGTGTCGATATGGGCAGAATTGAGCACAAATCATGTTAGTCAAGGCTGGAGCAAGCTGGTGTGGGGCTCTGCCTAATTTTGTTTCCTGTGGTTTCTCCTTTTCACCCTCTTTTAGCTGGGAGTTTTTGTGTCAGCTTTTTTAATGCTTTATTTGTTTCATTGTGAAGTTTGGGTAAGGGGGGGGAGTCAGACTGTGTGTGTGTAACCAGTCGGGCTGTGTGTGTGTAACCAGTCGGGCTGTGCGTGTGTAACCAGTCAGGCTGTGCGTGTGTAACCAGTCAGGCTGTGCGTGTGTAACCAGTCGGGCTGTGCGTGTGTAACCAGTCAGGCTGTGTGTGTGTAACCAGTCAGGCTGTGTGTGTGTAACCAGTCAGGCTGTGCGTGTGTAACCAGTCGGGGTGTGTGTGTGTAACCAGTCAGGCTGTGTGTGTGTAACCAGTCGTGGACTGGCTGTGGTGTGTAACCAGTCAGGCTGTGCGTGTGTAACCAGTCAGGCTGTGTGTGGAGAACCAGTCGGGTTGTGCGTGTGTAACCAGTCGGGCTGTGTGTGTGTAACCAGTCAGGCTGTGCGTGTGTAACCAGTCGGGTTGTGCGTGTGTAACCAGTCAGGCTGTGTGTGTGTAACCAGTCGGGCTGTGTGCGTGTGTAACCAGTCAGGCTGTGTGTGTGTAACCAGTCGGGCTGTGCGTGTGTAACCAGTCAGGCTGTGCGTGTGTAACCAGTCAGGCTGTGCGTGTGTAACCAGTCGGGCTGTGCGTGGAGAACCAGTCGGGCTGCCCGTGTGTAACCAGTCAGGCTGTGCATGTGTAACCAGTCGGGCTGTGCGTGTGTAACCAGTCGGGCTGTGCGTGTGTAACCAGTCAGGCTGTGTGTGTGTAACCAGTCGGGCTGTGTGTGTGTAACCAGTCAGGCTGTGTGTGGAGAACCAGTCGGGCTGTGTGCGTGTGTAACCAGTCAGGCTGTGCGTGTGTAACCAGTCAGGCTGTGTGTGTGTAACCAGTCGGGCTGTGTGTGTGTAACCAGTCAGGCTGTGTGTGGAGAACCAGTCGGGCTGTGTGCGTGTGTAACCAGTCAGGCCGTGTGTGGAGAACCAGTCGGGCTGCCAGTGTGTAACCAGTCAGGCTGTGTGTGTGTGACCAGTCGGACTGCCAGTGTGTAACCAGTCAGGCTGTGCGTGTGTAACCAGTCGGGCTGTGCGTGTGTAACCAGTCAGGCTGTGTGTGGAGAACCAGTCGGGCTGTGTGTGGAGAACCAGTCGGGCTGTGCGTGGAGAACCAGTCGGGCTGTGCGTGGAGAACCAGTCGGGCTGTGCGTGTTTTACCAGTCGGGCTGTGTGTGGAGAACCAGTCGGGCTGTGCGTGTGTAACCAGTCGGGCTGTGCGTGTGTAACCAGTCGGGCTGTGCGTGTGTAACCAGTCGGGCTGTGCGTGTGTAACCAGTCAGGCTGTGCGTGTGTAATCAGTCGGGCTGTGTGTGGAGAACCAGTCGGGCTGTGCGTGGAGAACCAGTCAGGCTGCCCGTGTGTAACCAGTCAGGCTGTGCGTGTGTAACCAGTAAGGCTGTGCGTGTGTAACCAGTCAGGCCGTGTGTGGAGAACCAGTCGGGCTGTGTGTGGAGAACCAGTCGGGCTGTGTGGGTGTGTACCGGCGGGGCGTGTGTGTGGTTGTGTCCGTCGGGCTGTGGTGGTTGTGTACCGTCAGGTGTGTGGTTGTGTCCAGCCGGGGCTGTGTGTGGAGTTCGGCGGCGGCGTGTGTTTGTGGGAGTTGTGTCGGCGGCCGGGGCAGTGTGTTTGTGGGAGATGATGCTCATTTAGCGCAGATAATAAGAGAGATGTGGAGTGGGCCTCTGCAGCCTGGAAGCTGTTAAGCGGGCCCCGGGATTGGGACTGCTGTTTGAAGTGTCTGAATTATTGCCATCGAGAGTTGAAAGAGAAGGAGGGGCCCCTTTTTTCTCTGAGCGCCTGCACTGGGAGAAGGACATTATGTTCTTTATTTGGCGCTGAAAAAAAGACCAGGGCTGCATGTGTTTAGTCGTGAGTAATGGGGCTGGACCCTACTGAACGCTGGATTCAGGGCCGGAAGAGGGTAAAACAGGGGTACCCGCCGCCCCCCTCCCCCCAATCTGACCTGAGCTTCACCTACGGGATAATAACACTGTTTGATTTTGAATCTGCATCCTCTGTAGGTAGACCTGTGTGGGCAGAGTGGGCTAGTGGGGAGATGCCATTAGCATTGAACCCTAGCCCATATGAGCTGGATGACTGTGGACGGCCGCTCAATGCTGCTGTTAAACCAGTGGACCGGGGCAGGAGAGGATCTCAGCCTTAGCTGCCTGGCTCATTTGCTTAGTTAGCATGCATGAGTTTCCAAGCCAGTTTGCATATTTTTGAATAGGTAGTATTTTATACTTTTTTCCAGTTGTTTAGCTGATATAGACTGAAGAAGTATAAATTAGGCACTGAGCTCAGGGACACTGCAACAGCAGCCTGCAGAGCTGGTGGTGCAGCCTGCAGAGCACCGGCCACATGCTCTCTGTGTGTTGTGATGTCAGTGGTCCGCAAAAGTAAAACGCTGTGCCCCCGCCCTCCCCCGCGCCCCTGCCCCCGGTTCACTGTCCATTTTGACCTCCAAATGTGTTGCATGTCTCCCACTCTCTATCGTTCCCCATTCTTTCTCTCTCTCTCCACTGTGCTGTCCAATAAAGCTGAGAAGCCCTAAAAATATATCACTGCCCTCAACTGGAACCTATAACTTCTCAGTTACAAGCTCAGTTTCTTAACTGCTACAACACACTGACAGGCCTTGTTGTTTGTTGGAAGGTCAGTCATTTGTATGGTGTTGGGGGGGGGAGGGGGCTGGGCAGGGGGGTCTGGATTGTTTTTCAGCCCTGAAAATATTTGAAATATTTGGGCAGGATCTGCCTATAAAGCCAGGGATATTTACTGTCCCAGGTGGGCTCTCGGGAACCTTTAGCATTTTCAGCGCGAAGCCGCCAAAGTGCTGGCACTTCAAGCTGGCCGCAGTAATGTTTCAGAGGCAGGTTAGCATAGCAAGCTGGCCTCAGTAATGTTTCAGAGGCAGGTTAGCATAGCAAGCTGGCCGTAGTGATGTTTCAGAGGCAGGTTAGCATAGCAAGCTGGCTGCAGTAATGTTTCAGAGGCAGGTTAGCATAGCAAGCTGGCCGCAGTAATGTTTCAGCGGCAGGTTAGCATAGCAAGCTGGCCGCAGTAATGTTTCAGAGGCAGGTTAGCATAGCAAGCTGGCCGCAGTAGTGTTTCAGAGGCAGGTTAGCATAGCAAGCTGGCCGCAGTGATGTTTCAGAGGCAGGTTAGCATAGCAAGCTGGCCGCAGTGATGTTTCAGAGGCAGGTTAGCATAGCAAGCTGGCCGCAGTAATGTTTCAGAGGCAGGTTAGCATAGCAAGCTGGCCTCAGTAGTGTTTCAGAGGCGGGTTAGCATAGCAAGCTGGCCGCAGTGATGTTTCAGAGGCAGGTTAGCATAGCAAGCTGGCTGCAGTAATGTTTCAGAGGCGGGTTAGCATAGCAAGCTGGCTGCAGTAATGTTTCAGAGGCAGGTTAGCATAGCAAGCTGGCTGCAGTGATGTTTCAGAGGCAGGTTAGCATAGCAAGCTGGCCGCAGTAATGTTTCAGAGGCAGGTTAGCATAGCAAGCTGGCCGCAGTAATGTTTCAGAGGCAGGTTAGCATAGCAAGCTGGCCGCAGTAATGTTTCAGAGGCAGGTTAGCATAGCAAGCTGGCTGCAGTAATGTTTCAGAGGCAGGTTAGCATAGCAAGCTGGCCGCAGTAATGTTTCAGAGGCAGGTTAGCATAGCAAGCTGGCCGCAGTAGTGTTTCAGAGGCAGGTTAGCATAGCAAGCTGGCCGCAGTAATGTTTCAGAGGCAGGTTAGCATAGCAAGCTGGCCGCAGTAATGTTTCAGAGGCAGGTTAGCATAACAAGCTGGCCGCAGTAATGTTTCAGAGGCAGGTTAGCATAGCAAGCTGGCCGCAGTAGTGTTTCAGAGGCAGGTTAGCATAGCAAGCTGGCCGCAGTAATGTTTCAGAGGCAGGTTAGCATAGCAAGCTGGCCGCAGTAATGTTTCAGAGGCAGGTTAGCATAGCAAGCTGGCCGCAGTAATGTTTCAGAGGCAGGTTAGCATAGCAAGCTGGCCGCAGTAATGTTTCAGAGGCGGGTTAGCATAGCAAGCTGGCCGCAGTGATGTTTCAGAGGCAGTTTTGCCTGGTAAATTAACTGCACTGGGCCGGGGGGAGCGGGCATTCCTGGGACACATCGCTCTTGTTTTGGCTGTGAAGGCGGTTAAATGTATTTCTTCTCTTGCGCAATAGTAAATGAGCTCCACACACTTAGCGGGTGATTAAAGCCAGCTGGCCACCGGGCCGTTGGGCCTGGAGTTATAGCAGTGAGCGCCGGCAAGACTTAATTGCCCTTTTCCTTTTCAGCAACATTTTTAAAATCTGGTTTCACACAGTATGTATATTTAAATATTATCGTGTGTGTGTGTATGTATATATATATATATATATATACTGTACACATGAGTATATTTAGTAATCAGATTTTTAAAATGTTGCTGCATAAAGGTATTGAAAGTTTCTGTGCCTGAAACGGCTGGACTTGCTGATGCTTGATGAGAAACGGTGTGTCAGGTGATCCAGCGTGGAGCTCAGCTCATCAGCAGCAAGCACCAGGCAGACGCATCGCTGCGGGGGCTGTGACGTCTGTGCAAAATGGACAAACAGCCATAGATCTGTGGACTGTGTGTGTGTGTGTGTGTGTGCGTGTGTGTGAGTGTGTGTGTGTGCGTGTGTGTGTGCGTGCGTGTGTGTGTGTGTGCGTGTGCGTGTGCGTGTGCGTGTGCGTGTGCTGTGCGTGTGTGTGTGTGTGTGTGTGTGTGTGTGTGTGAGTGAGAGAGTGCGTGTGCGTGTGTGGGCATGCGTGTGTGTGTGTTCATATGTGTGTGTGCTTGTGTGCGTGTGTGTGTGCGTGTGTATGTGTGTGTGGTGTGTGCGTGTGCAGTGCTAGTGGTGGGGGTGCGTGCGATGCTCGAGTGTGTGTGTGCATGCGATTGTGTGCGTTTTATACCACTACAAACAAGCGATTTGCTTAAATATTTACCATGAATAAAATTGCCATTGGAAAAAAAGTGAGAAAAATTAAATCACCAAAATCCTGAGTAAAGATCTGCTCGGGAGGGAAAATGCGAGGTGCGTTTCAGACTCTGTGAACCTTCCAGATGTTGACACTGTTTCAGGTGAGATTTTCAGCAGTGCAGTTACAGATGTGACATCTTTTGATTACCTTCATTTCGACTTAGGAGGGGAATCTGAAGGATTGTGAATGCAGATTCTTCATGGAATACGTGAGCTAAGATCCGGTCTAATTCAAATTCAGCTCTATATTGAGCCTGGCAGGTTTGAGCCTTCTGTGGAAGGAGAAACGGGGAGTTGAACAGTCTCAGCACTTTTCAGGCAGTAGAGTTAAATTTACCTTTCATTGGCTCGCTTGCCCTGAATCTCAAATACCAGCCGTCCACACCAAGGCCTTTAAAGTGCAACTTGGGAAGGAATATGCAGATAGCAATTAACAACACTGTCTGTCTAGAGGCTCAGAGACCTCCAGTCACGCGTTTAATACTGAGGACTTCAACATGTGAGAATTAGTTTCTTTCTGCAGCCTGGAAGGGTTCTAAGTCCCATTTTGTCTCTGTGCAGAATTAAGACTATTGCCTCTTTGTTTTCTCATGGTTTTTGTTCTTTCTTTTTTAGCAGTAGTGTCCTCCATTTTGCTTTTCCTAAGTAGTTGAACATTGACTGTCAGGGCTGTTGGCCCCTCTGCTGTCTTTATAATCAGGAGTCATTCACTGTGAGATGTCACACAGGCTTGCTCGACATCACACGGCTATTTTAGGTTCTGCTCCCAGAATACCTCAGCCATGGAAACAGAAGCCCCTCACTACCCACATACACAAAACACCTCCTGACTCCAGCAGGAGCGTCAAGGGTCTGTGCTCTTGGAAGACACAAGTGTGAAATTACTAAAAATCATCTGACTATAAATAGTTATGAAAACCTTTTTCATTTCACCCAACAGAGCGCTCATTCTTTTTATCTTTAGTGACTGAAGAGCTCTGTTAGAGCTGACAGGCGGTGTTCTGATGGAGCCAAGATGGCGGCTCTTATCCTGATGGAGCCAAGATGGCGGCTCTTGTCCGTGTGCTTGCTGATTAAAGTCACAGTTGGCCGTGTTGGAATGGGGCTTTGCAGGGGCGCAGGCGTCCTGCTCCGGACCAGCGGTGGTGGTGTGTGGGAGCAGCGCTGTCGGGCATCGCTAAGGGTGCAGCTTTCCCCCGAATCGGGCAGAGATTACCTCCAGCGATAAGATTAGCATGAGCCGGAACGGTGGCGGGGATGAATCTCATGCTGACAGTTTTATTGGAGTATTATTTAAATGAAGCCGCTGGCTTGCGTTTTATGGAATGTAATGTTCATTAAAGCAATGGGGCATCCGATGGGGAAGTGTGTTGAACACATTTTTACTGTCCTTGGCTTGGCCCTGACAGAGTCCTACTGCTACCGAGCTAAAGACACGAAATAAGACCGGAAGCAGAAGACGTGGTGAGCGTCAGCGTTAAGAGGTGGTGAGCGTCAGCGTTAAGGTGGTGAGCGTCAGCGTTAAGAGGTGGTGAGCGTCAGCGTTAAGGTGGTGAGCGTCAGCGTTAAGAGGTGGTGAGCGTCAGCGTTAAGGTGGTGAGCGTCAGCGTTAGAGGTGGTGAGCGTCAGCGTTAAGTGGTGAGCGTCAGCGTTAAGGTGGTAGCGCCAGCGTTAAGAGGTGTGAGCGTCAGCGTTAAGAGGTGTGAGCGTCAGCGTTAAGGTGGTGAGCGTCAGCGTTAAGAGGTGGTGAGCGTCAGCGTTAAGAGGTGGTGAGCGTCAGCGTTAAGGTGGTGAGCGTCAGCGTTAAGAGGTGGTGAGCGTCAGCGTTAAGGTGGTGAGCGTCAGCGTTAAGAGGTGGTGAGCGCCAGCGTTAAGAGGTGGTGAGCGTCAGCGTTAAGAGGTGGTGAGCGTCAGCGTTAAGGTGGTGAGCGTCAGCGTTAAGAGGTGGTGAGCGTCAGCGTTACATAGTGATGGAAGGAATCGTGGTGCTGTCATTCTCCAAGGCTGCGTCTGTCTTTTGTGACTTGCCCTTCCTCTCCTGAGTTGTGTTGCAGTTTGAGCTGGATCTGTCCCTGAAGTCAGAGTTTGCTTTTTGGATCCATTCCAAAACAATTCCTCATGTTTGTGGCTCCAAAGAAAAAAAGTAAAAGAAAAGACGAAACATGATGAATGCATATTTTTGATGAAATATATTTTAATGTACCATTTTCAAAACACTGTCCTCTGCTGTCATAGATAGGAAAAGGTTGAAAGTGACATCATCAAGTCTGTCAGCACTAATAATTCAACAGTCAAATGAGAATATAATATTTCTTATGGAATTTAGTCTTTTGATGCCTCCCCACTGCCCCAGCTCAGTCCATTTTGTCCTCTGACATGTTCTCATCCATTTTTGAAACCCACTCTTCCCGCCCCCTTTACTCAAGAGCGCAGATTCACCCTGCTTTGATTGGATAGATCTGCTGCCGTGACTTGTGCTGGTCCCTGAATCTGAGGATGTATGAAGTCAGGTGACAGGAAGTGGTGATTTAGGCCGCTAGATGGGAGGAAGTTTATTGTAGGTGCTCTATGGCGCCTCTGGGGCATATTTTCTCCTGCGCTCATCACTTATGCGATTGCGTTATCGCCCTCCTGCCTGTTAATGTGTGGCCCACTGTGGCGGTAGAGATTTATTTGTAGATTTACTGGCGGATTACTGAACTGTGTCTGCCCAGACTGGGATGTTCCTGTGGCCAGTATAGCGCATGAATAAGGAATTAGCCTGAATAAAGAAACCAATAAATATATTAGAATTCATTTCCTGTGTGTGGATTTTGTGTGACATTGCCCCTTTAGACTTTTTTTTTTTCCCCCCCATTTTTGGCATTAGGCCGACACTGTTCATCCAGAGTGACTTACACAGCCTACTTTCGCTTACGTACGGTCCGTTTACTGCTGCATGTGTAACGAAGTAGTGCAGGTTATGTACGCTGCTCAAGCATTCAACGGCAGTGCCCCACCTGGGAATCAAACCTGCAACCAGGAGCTACACAAAGCCCCGCCCATCTAACACTGCCCCCCAGGCTGTTTGCCCTCTACCCTGCTATTTCCACTGTAGGGGAATCAAGATGTTCCCAAAAACAGGTAAAATGACCGTTAGCCCAGGAAGAAGCAGATCAAAAGTTTGTAGTAAAAACAGGAAGCATTTATTATACAGAAAGCCAGCAACAGGGATTCACACAAAAATGTTCAATTCAACTGTTAGAGTTTGTGGAGTTTATACAGTTACATTTACATATATTCAAATTTGTGCGCAGAATACAGCATGAACTCGATTGGTTGTTGTTATACAGAGTTGCCCTATAGGCTGCAATTTCTACCACTGTGTCTTATTGGTTGTCTTTGTAAAACAATGGCGGACTCTCACATGCACGTGAGGTTTTGGAATACACAAATCTGTCTGTCTCCTACAGCACAAACTTTCTGTATCCTAACACCACCGACAAAAAAAAAACCTGATAAAAACCAGAAAGAGCTGTGTAAAAATGAAAGTCAAGGTGGTTTTGCGGAGACCGTTAACTTAGCTGTCGGGCGTACCTGTCTCTCCTCCACACCTGGAGATTACTCAGGCCTCGTTAAGCTGAGTACCTGACCGCGACACCAATTAACCTTTCAGGAGCGGGGGAGTTGTGCAGCTGCGTGTCCACCGTGGCACAGATTGAGTCGTCCTGGTGATTCTGAGAGAGCCACCTGGGCTCTGCTGCTGCACAGGTAGAGCGGAGTTAGCGGGCAGCACGGCTGCCTGTCATTTTATCAGCGCTCTGCTGCGGGGGCGGCATGGAGCCCAAACCTGCCGCCCCCCCACCTAACCACTCACACCGGCTCTCATTCTCCACAGCCGAAAACCAGCCAGTGCAGTCCTCACACAGCAGATCAGATGAGTTCTTCTTCCCCAGAACAGATCCCTCCTGTTTTCCTGCCTGCCATCAACTTAATGTTTTCTGTGTCTCTCGATGATGCAAAGCCGTCATTAATTGCTTCTGCTCTGACTCTCTGTCGGTCACAGAGTCAGGCTAAATAGTCCCCCCCCAAAGTCCGGTCCATTAAGCCCTGCTCCCCCTTCCCCTGTTTTGGGACTGGTAAGGCCAAACGGCCTAGTATTGGGATGGGTAATGGTCTGGTATCGGGGCTCCTTTCAGAGGAGCGAAGGGTCTGGACCCAAACACGGCGGCCAGTGCAGGCAGTGTTTTAAATTCCAGAGGCCCGGTTACCAGACCGCGCAGGCGTCTCCAGGTCCTCCTCGCGCAGGCGTCTCCAGGTCCTCCTCGCGCAGGCGTCTCCAGGTCCTCCTCGCGCAGGCGTCTCCAGGTCCTCCCCGCGCAGGCGTCTCCAGGTCCTCCTCGCGCAGGCGTCTCCAGGTCCTCCTCGCGTAGACGTCTCCTGGTCCTCCTCACGCAGGTGTCTCCAGGTCCTCCTCAAGCAGGCGTCTCCAGGTCCTCCCCGCGCAGGCGTCTCCAGGTCCTCCTCAAGCAGGCGTCTCCAGGTCCTCCCCGCGCAGGTGTCTCCAGGTCCTCCTCAAGCAGGCGTCTCCAGGTTCTCCTCGCGCAGGCGTCTCCATGTCCCCCCCACGCAGGCGTTTCCAGGTCCTCCTCGTGCAGGCAGGGCCGGTAATTGAGTTGGCCCCTGTGCCGCTGCATAATGAGGGTCTGCCAGCAGGAGAGCTCTGACTCATTTCAGACACGCTGGAAAAGCCGCGCGGCTGGTCTCCGTTAAATCGCGGCTTAGAATTCCTAATTAAGTTACGCGGGAGATTGGAAATTAGCACTGGGTTTCTGAGGTCATTCTGCTGACCCTGTCACCCAACCCTTCCTCCATAACAGGTAGGGCACACAGTATGTGTCAGACTGAAATCACTTATTAGAGCACTTTAACTATAGGACATGTCTGTTGGGCTCTGTTATCTTTAGTATTCACCATTAAAGAGAACCTAACTTGTCTCTAAAAAAAGGAAAATTCTTGTTAACGTGTTTATCTGCAGAACTGGACTCGTATGAATGTAAATAATTAGAAAATTAAACGGGGGCGGGGGGTGTTTGGCTGGCCTCTGAATGCAGATGGGCCGTCCTGCCCTGATTAATAAGTGCTCTGTTCGTCCCGCCGAACGCTCTGTGAATCTCTCCACCTGAGGGCAAAGCCAGGTGCCCTTTGGAGGATCATTTGTGTCAGATTAATCATCACTGTAGATTTTTACTGTTATTTGCCGTTTTTTCAGATTTCACTGAAGGAATTGTTATAATTCCCCTCTCAAATGGTTAGAAACGAGCCTTCAGGAACCAGTAATTTCTCGCTGTTTGCTTAGTAACGCGAGTAAAAGTCTGAAAATTGGCCCGCTCCTGCCCATTTTAGGATAATATAATTAGTGTCTCTGAGGAGCGCAGTGAAGTGGAGGTGAATGCAGACATCGGCAGCGCAGTCCCGAGCCGTTCAGACCCTCCCAGCGCAGTCTGCAGCGCAGTCCCGAGCCATTCAGACCCTCCCAGCGCAGTCTGCAGCGCAGTCCCGAGCGTTCAGGCCCTCCCAGCGCAGTCTGCAGCGCAGTCCCGAGCGTTCAGGCCCTCCCAGCGCAGTCTGCAGCGCAGTCCCGAGCTGTTCAGACCCTCCCAGCGCAGTCTGCAGCGCAGTCCCGAGCTGTTCAGACCCTCCCAGCGCAGTCTGCGGCGCAGTCCCGGGCTGTTCAGGCCCTCCCAGCGCAGTCTGCAGCGCAGTCCCGAGCCATTCAGGCCCTCCCAGCGCAGTCTGCAGCGCAGTCCGAGCCATTCAGACCCTCCCAGCGCAGTCTGGAGCGCAGTCCCGAGCCTTTCAGACCCTCCCTGTGCAGTCTGCAGCACAGTCCCGAGCCGTTCAGACCCTCCCAGCGCAGTCTGCAGCGCAGTCCCGAGCGTTCAGACCCTCCCAGCGCAGTCTGCAGCGCAGTCCCGAGCGTTCAGACCCTCCCAGCGCAGTCTGCAGCGCAGTCCCGAGCCATTCAGGCCCTCCCAGCGCAGTCTGCAGCGCAGTCGTGAGCCGTTCAGACCCTCCCAGCGCAGTCCCGAGCCGTTCAGGCCCTCCCAGTGCACAGGCAGGCATTGATTTCAGTGTGTAATCATCCAGGGCCCCGGCTGCGGACTAATGGCCCTCCTATTGCATTATGGGTCAATTTAGCTGAAGTCGCTGTCTCCATGATGAAAATAAAACAGGGAGGCAGAACTCTTGCCCTCGTACTGAAATCCATTGGAGGTTGTGGGGGCAGTCTATTTATTCTGATTTGGTGCTGTCGGTTTTTTCCGGCTTGTTTGAGCGGCGCAAGCGATGCGTCTCTGTCACGGGCCCCCACCCCCCCACAGCAGATGGCGCTCCCCCCGGTAGTGAAGAGAAATGCGGCAGCTTTCGGCGCTACCCTCTAGCGCTCCTTCAGAACGCCGGTCTGGGCTCTTTTCCCTCCGCTCTCCGAAACGGCCATGACAGAGACACGCCGCAAGGAAAACTAAACAAACCCAGAGTGTTCACGAATCACTACCCTACCTCGCCCCCCTCAGAACCTCGCCCCCTCCCTCTCCCACCCTCACAGAATCACTCACCCCCCACCTCACCTCTGCCCCCACCCTCACCGAATCACTCCACCCATCACCTCCACCCTCCCCCACCCTCACCTCTGCCCCCCTACCCTTACGAATCACTCACCCCCCACCCTCACCTCTGCCCCCACCCTTACGAATCACTCACCCCCCACCCTCACCTCTGCCCCCACCCTTAGCGAATCACTCACCCCCACCCTCACCTCTGCCCCCCACCCTCACCCCCACCCTCACCCTCACCTCTGCCCCCTATCCTTACCGAATCACTCACCCCACACCTCACCTCTGCCCCCACCCTCACCGAATCGTTCACCCCACACTCACCTGCCCCCCACCCTCACCTCTGCCCCCTATCCTTACCGAATCACTCACCCCACACCTCACCTCTGCCCCCACCCTCACCGAATCGTTCACCCCACACCTCACCTCTGCCCCCACCCTCACCTCTGCCCCTACCCTTACAAATCACTCACCCCCACCCTCACCTCTGCCCCCCACCCTCACCGAATCACTCACCCCCACCTCAGCTCTGCCCCCACCCTCACCGAATCACTACCCACACCCTCACCTCTGCCCCCACCTCACCCCCACCCTCACCTTGCCCCCCCCCACCCCCCACCCTCACCTCTGCCCCCCACCCCACACCCAACTCTGCCCCCCACACCCCCCCATCACCTCTGCCCCCCACCGCCACCCCCACCTCTGCCCCCCACCCCACACCCACACCTCTGCCCCCCACCTTTCTCTACCCTGTAAACTGATAACAGAGTGAGTGTCTCTGGGTGCCCCGGTTGGGCTGTAAATTCTTTATGTCATTAAAATGGAGAACATCGAGCCCCAGCCCTATTAATGTGGGATGGGGGTACCGTAAGAATCTGCTGCCTTCCTGTTTTATAGCTCTACAGTGTAATGCTTAACGATGCCTCACACATTAATGAACAGTGGTGGTAATTACTGATGAGGCTCAGACTGGTGACGGGAGGCGTGTCTATCTTTACCCAGTCAGCAGGTCTGATTAGAGTCTCTAACAAGACCAGAGATAAGCAGAAGAAATGAAATTAGTTTTAATGGAATTAAAGCTGCAGAGAGAATATTTTGAGTTCAGTCATTTCCCAGAGCTGTCTCATTCCCTCTCTCTCTCTCTCTCACACACACACACACAGGCACTCACACACACACAGACAGATACGTACGCACGCACGTACGCAGACTGGCACTGGCACTGGCACTCAAACACACACACAGGCACACACAAGCACACACACACGGGTACTCACGAACGCACACGCACACACAGGCATGTACGCAGACACACACAAACACACTCACACAGGCATACAGACACACACAGGCACACATACGCACACACTCATACACAGGCAGGTACACACACACAGGCACATACACACATGCGCGCACACAGGCAGGTACACACACACAGGCACATGCACACAGGCACACACACACGTGCATACACTCACACACAGGCAGGCACACGCACACACAGACACACACATGCACACACACACACACACAGAGGCAGGTACACACACACAGGCACACACTCACACACAGGCAGGTACACACACACACACAGATGCACACACACACACAGAGGCAGGTACACACACACAGACACACACTCACACACAGGCAGGTACACACACACACACACACACACACACACACATGCAGACAGGCACACACACACGTGCACACACTCACACACAGGCAGGTACACACACACACACACAGGCACACACACACACACACACATGCAGACAGGCACACACACACGTGCACACACTCACACACAGGCAGGTACACACACACATAGACACACACATGCACACACACACACACAGAGGCAGGTACACAGGCACACACACATGCACACACTCACACACAGGCAGGTACACACACACACACAGGCACACACACACATGCACACACACACACACACTCTCCCTCCTGCCAGGTGCAGCTCTGCTGTAATTAGCTGAACGGCAGTGTGACCTCTCTGGCCTGCAGTGCAGCCCCCAGACTGGCTGTATGGAGTTATTAATTATGATTAAAATCTGCAGCTCTATTTCTCCCTCCACTCCCCTTATCTGAGGCGCGGCTGTCTGTGGGGAGGTGAGTGGGGAGGTGCTGCTGTCTGTGGGGAGGTGTGTGGGGAGGTGCTGCTGTCTGTGGGGAGGTGCTGCTGTCTGTGGCGAGGTGTGTGGGGAGGTGCTGCTGTGTGGGGAGGTGCTGCTGTCTGTGGGGAGGTGTGTGGGGAGGTGCTGCTGTCTGTGGGGAGGTGCTGCTGTCTGTGGGGAGGTGTGTGGGGAGGTGCTGCTGTCTGTGGGGAGGTGTGTGGGGAGGTGCTGCTGTCTGTGGGGAGGTGTGTGGGGAGGTGCTGCTGTCTGTGGGACGGGGTGGGGGGGGGTTAATTTGTTGGGTTCCTGCCCTTATTGCGGACTGTGCTCAATTAGGCCGTGGTGGCGACTGCCTCTGGTCTCTCGCTCGCTCGCAGTTGGCGGGGGTGGCGGGGGCAGTTTGGGGGATGGCAACGGTAGCAGGGTGGCGAGGGCGGGGGCGGGGGCGGTGGGGCGTATCCGAAACGTGCCCGGGGGAAAGCGCCGCCCTTCGTCCCGTGCGGTCCGTACTGTCCCGTCGCTACGGACGACCGTTTGGGGGCCTGGGCTCACGGACTCCCGCCAATGACACGGAGGACACAGCAGGCAGCTGTTACAGCTGGAGAAGTTGACTTTGCTCAGCCCCCACTCATGGATATGTACTGCAGCTCACTCTAATGAGGGAAACTGGGCTGTGTGTCAGGGAGGGAGGGAGAGAGGGAGGGAGAGCGTGGGCAGAGGGGGGAGGGGAGGGAGAGAGGGAGGGGGGAGGGGAGTTTGAGAGAGAGAGCAGAGTGGGAGGGAGGGGGGGGGGGGATGAGTGGGGGAGAGGCGCGAAGGGGGAGAGGGAGGAGAGGGAGGGGAGGGGGAGACGGAGGAGAGGGGCAGGAGTGGGAGAGAGGGGCAGAGGGAAAGGGAGGTAGGGAGGAGAGAGAGAGGGAGAGAGAGAGGGGCAGAGAGAGGGAGGGAGAGGGGGGAGAGGGAGGGAGAGAGGGAGAGGGGGGAGAGGGAGAGAGAGAGAGAGGGGCAGAGAGAGAGAGGGAGAGGGAGGAAGGGAGAGAGAGAGAGAGGGAGGGAGAGGGGGGAGAGAGAGAGAGGAGAGAGAGAGGCAAGCGAATGCATGTGCACACACCTGACAGCTGGTGAGTTGCTTCATTAGTCATTTTTGTCTGTTTGTTTTTTTTTTGCTGAAATGAGAAGCTGCCACACGGCTTTCATCTCAGTCTCCTGCTTGTGCTCCTGCTGCTGATCTCAAGGTCGACAGGCTGTTGACAAGGAGATGGGCGTCTCCCTGTCACACCAGACGGACACGCCGCAGCCCCCCCCACACACCCGCCCCCCCCGCCCGACCCGTCACTGTCTCCGCGCGGCTCCCTGTCTGTGGCTCGGATCGGCCCCGGACCGAGCGGGGGACGGACGGCTTGGCAGCGCAGTGTTTCCTGCGGTGACGCTGAGCGCAGCAGCGGGCAGATCACTGGCGTTCAGTTTACCGCCCCGCCGTCGGCTGCCCGAGGCGGCACAGCGCACGGGGGGGGCTGCGTCTCTCTCCCCCCCCCCCCCCCCCCTCTTGGTCATGCTGAGTCTGGAGTGATCTCGGCTGTTTCTGCATGCCGGGCCTCACTCTGCCTTTATGGGCGCCTCCGGAAAGGAAATGAATTTCAGGCTAAAGGCAAATCGATGTCTGAAATCCGTTTACTGCCCCTGACACACATTAACGAGCGCTCCAGGGACAGCGCGGGGCTGGGCTGTTGTTTAAGGCCCATAGTTACACATCTTACTCCATTTCTTTTCCCCCAGTTTCTTAATCTCTTAAACCAAGCGATGCTGTTAACCTTGAGGGAGAAGTTCCAAAAATAACTTTGCAAGAACTCTGCAAAAGAGTGCAGCAGTGCACTCTGGGAAGTCTGACGAGCTGGTGCATTGTGGGAGTGCTGTTTTCTGCTGTTTATTTTCTGCTAGACAGAGGCACTTGTGCCGGTTGCTGTTTACCACAACTACTGAGGTTGAGAAACTGGAGAGATGTAATTATCATTTCCACAGCTTATATTTGTGTCTGCAGTGTGCTGCACTCAAGAGCACTAAAACTTTATGTGAACATGTTAAAACAGGAAAGAGGCTGCAGCACCCTGCTCTACACACACACGTACGGAACGGGGTACACCCTGCTCTACACACACCCGTACGGAACGGGGTACACCCTGCTCTACACAAACCCGTAGGGGTACCCCTGGTCTACACACCCGTACGGGAACGTAGTACACGCTCTCTCTACACAAACCCGTACAGGGTACACCCTGCTCTACACAAACCCGTACGGGGTACACCCTGCTCTACACAAACCCGTACGGGGTACACCCTGCTCTACACAAACCCGTACGGGGTACACCCTGCTCTACACACACCCGTACGGGGTACACCCTGCTCTACACAAACCCGTACGGGGTACACCCTGCTCTACACACACCCGTACGGAACGGGGTACGCCCTGCTCTACACAAACCCGTACGGGGTACACCCTGCTCTACACACACCCTTATGGGGTACGCCCTTCTCTACACACACCCGTAGGGGTACCCCTCTCTCACAACCCTTAGGGGTACGCCCTGTCTACAACCATACGCTCTCACACAAACCCGTACGGGGTACGCCTGCTCTACACAACCAACGGTGCTGCTCTCAAAGAGGGTCCCTGGTCTCTACACGACACCTAGGGGTTAGCCCAGTATCCACACTACCCTATGGGTGACGCTCACAAGCCTTGCAGGCAAGCGCTCTTCCTAACGCGCGGCAGGTTGCGGTTCGCGATCGCCTACGCTACCAGACTGAGCGCTCTCCTCGGCGCAGGTGCGTAGCAGCTCGCTAACCAGAGCTGAGCGCTCGCTCACCAGAGCTGAGCGCTCGCTAACCAGAGCTGAGCGCTCGCTCACCAGAGCTGAGCGCTCGCTAACCAGAGCTGAGCGCTCGCTCACCAGAGCTGAGCGCTCGCTCACCAGTCACGCTTTACCTCACCGCTGCGCAGATTCAGCGGTAGCCATGGCAATCCTTCTCTTCCTGGAGTGCGATCGTTTGTCTTTGGAGTCCGGACAGAAACCCTGTCTTCATTAGTTAAAGCCCGTATCTCCTTTTAGAAGTAATTACTCCGCGCTAATGCATGCAGTACAGAAATCAACAGTGTGAATGTATGAACGGTGTGCACTTCATGCATATATAATGTTAATATAAGGTTGTTGTTTGTGAATACAAACATTTGAGTATGTCACTATATACTTTTTAGACTATTACTTGTTATACAGTTATTATAAAGTACACATTATTATTAGGCTACATTTTAAATTGTATATCAAAACCATCAGAAATGTACAGGGCTAACTGTGCTAACTTGAAAAATAATGTAGGAGGATGACTGCATGACTAATTGGGATGCATTATTGTGCTCCTAAAACTTTCAGCTGAGGAGCACATACCCTCTTTGGAAAAAATGTTTGCATTGAATCCTGAGGCGTAAGGACTTTAATATCGCGTGCATGCCTGTTGCCAGGGTGGGGGCGGGCGTGTATGTCCCTTTAGGTTATTCAGTGCGTATGACCGGCCTGCAGGATTCACGTTTGGCTCCTCACCTGCCGCCGAGATGCCTGGATGAGTTGCCATGGAAATAGAGTGAATCTGGGTCCTTGTTAACATGTTCTGTAGAATAGGAGTTTAATCTTGTGGTTTTTATCGTCTGGAGGACAAACGGGGCCCATGCCCAGCCAGGATCTGATCTTCTGGCTCACATTAGCTGTTGGCTGTGACTGCACCACGCCCTCCACACCTCCCGTAGGTTAGCGTTTGTGATGCGTGGATGTGATCGATGTGACCTGTCTTTGCTGTGGGTTACCTGCAGTGTGGGTGTTTCCTCTCACCTGCTTTTGCAGTGGGTCCTCTGTACCTGGCACGTTCCCACAGACACACCTTAGCCCCCCTCCCCAGGTACCATGGGCTTATCTGAGTGTCCAGACTTAAGCGTAAACATGCGTCTTATTTTTAAAGGTATGCATTGCAAATTGCATCATTTACCATTATCTGTTCCCCTCCAAAACAGTAATTACAAAAGCAGTGGCATCAGGATTTCTTTCTCCAGTCGCTACTTGTCCATTTACTGCCTAGTTTAGCTGGATAAAGGCGGTTACAGAAAGGTTCTCCTTGGCTGTTCTGGCATTGTAAGCAGGTACTTCAGCGGGAGGATAGACTTCCATCAACTGAAACATAAACCCGCCATTTTGGCTCATTTGCCTGGCTTAGATACAGAAATTGGAGGGTTGGAGGAAACCAAATCAAACCCCTGAATCCATTAGTGCTGAAATGAGAGGCTCCCCCTCAGACTCTGACCTTGGCTGTGACCTCTGTGGCAGCGACTAGCATCGCGGCCTTCTGTGCTCTTTCCACCTCTCTTTGTGTTTGTTTTCTCCTCTCCTCTCCTCTCCTCTCTCTCCTCTCTTCCTCTCCTCTCCTCTGTTCCTCTCTCTCCTCTCCTCTCTCTCCTCTCTTCCTCTCCTCTCCTGTTCCACTCTCTCCTCCTCTGTTCCTCTCTCTCTCCTCTCCTATCCCTCTCTCTCTCCTCTACTCTCCTCCTGTGTTCCACTCTCTTCAGGCTGTTTGCATCAATGCCAAGACTCGCAATGCGCCATCAATTATTCATTTCCAGAAAGGCCTAAAAAATGTGAAAATCTTTAAGAGGTTTTAACCCCCTCTCTGGCAGGCGGGGGAGTCATTAAGTGCCCAGATTTGTGTTTGTGGGGGGGGGGGGGGCGGGGGGGGCAGCTCTACATCTTTAACTTGCGGTGGTTCAATGTCGATAGGCACATTACATTTTTATTCGCCTGTTGTTGTTTTAAGCAGTTATTCTTTTGGCTTGTAACTTTTTAATTCCTGCTTTTGGTCCGAAACTTTTAATTTATTTTAAGCTCTTCACATAAGAGTATTGGAAGCATTACACTGGTGCTGACATGGTCTCCCAGAGCATAGGTCTGTTATGGATGTATGAGAGAATCACTTCTGACAGGGGTGGGCAGTTCTGGTCCTGGAGGGCCGGTGTGTGAGCAGGTTTTAATTTCCAGCAGTTACCCTGGCTAACTGAGCTAATTGGCTGTTTACACCAATGTTGGTTCACTCGTAGATTTGGACGGACTTATCCAGCTTATCAAGAAATGTCGCTGAAATGTCAGAGGCTGTAAATGGTAGTGCGGATTAAGCAATTAGGGCCAGTAGTTGGCGAGAAACCCAGAAACGGATACGGGCCTCTTTGTCCAGCTCTAACTCATGAGGATGTATCGGGGTCACTTACGTAACACTTACAAACATGGCCCCTCACCGTGAGGAGGGGGCGTGCCAAAATGGCAGTGAAAGGGAGGACTCAAAATGACTGCTCGCTCACTTTAATAATGCAGTATGTGTGTCTCAGCTTTTAAAAACAAACCTGCAGATTTATCCCTGCTGAAAATCTTTCCTTCTCATTTGTATGTCCATCATGATCAAATCGACGTCGACAAAGATGCCAGGGCCCCAGGCTGAGGGCATTGGTGCCAGTCACTTTTACTGGCACCAGCACAAAATTTGGTCGCGCCCAAAACTTTTCCACAGCTTCCACATAAAAGGGGTTTTAACTCAGTAACTCAGCAGCCCACTAACATCACGTTTGCTATTCAGTCGAATTTCAGCAGGAATGACTGTTAAAGTGGGAATGACTGTTAAAGCGGGAATGACTGTTAAAGCAGGAATGACTGTTAAAGTGGGAATGACTGTTAAAGTGGGAATGACTGTTAAAGCGGGAATGACTGTTTAAGTGGGAATGACTGTTAAAGTGGGAATGACTGTTAAAGCGGGAATGACTGTTAAAGCAGGAATGACTGTTAAAGTGGGAATGACTGTTAAAGTGGGAATGACTGTTAAAGCGGGAATGACTGTTAAAGTGGGAATGACTGTTAAAGCGGGAATGACTGTTGAAGCAGGAATAACAGTGAAAGCTCATGATCTGACTCGTGTTATCTGAGGCTCAGCAGATGCAGGTAGATCACCGTAGACCTAACAAGTAGATTTCATCCAGTAAAAAGAGTCTGTTGTACGCTTCATTTTATGCATCTTTAGCTATTGGCAGCGACGCCATGATCCGTCTCAATTAAACTACAGCACACCCTGTTCTCTGTCTGCTCTAGTGATGGACATTCCAGCTCTGTTCAGTGGGCCAGATTGTTTGGCTCAGCTCACCAATAAGAGCTTTCCAACTTTTTCCGCTCTCGAACCGCTCCCGAACCGCTCCCAGACCACTCCCAGACCGCTCCCGAACCTTCCCAAACTGCTCCCAGACCTTCCCAAACTGCTCCCAAACCTTCCCAAACCTTCCCAAACTGCTCTCGAACCACTCCCAAACCATCCCAAACTGCTCTCGAACCGCTCCCAAACTGCTCCCAAAGCGTCCCAAAACTCAGATGCCCGCTGGAAAAACTGTGTAGCAGCTGGTTTTGAAGGCTTGGGGACAAAGGCATTTTCTCTCTTTATTTTGGTGGTGGTTCTTTGGTTGTGCATTTTTAATGTTAATGCTTCAGCAAGGTTTGACTTATCAGTCTCTCTCTTCTGTTCATTCCAAATGAATGGCTTCTGTATTGTTAATTGGAAGTAGTGAGCCTGCATTCATAAAGAACATTATGATTTCAATTCATTATAATAAGTGACTGCTTCTTATTTAATTCAGTTATTTAATCTTAAGACCTGATATAGATATTGACTTGGTGGTTGATTGCATCAGGTTACTGTAGGCTGACCTATCAATGAATTTGACGATTTAATTGATAGTTGTTATTTTGAAGTATAATTATTAAATTAAATCACATAAAATCTGTTTTGTTTGTAGGTTAGGTGAGGGGTTCGAGCACACAATACCACTTGTGCTCAGTATAGAGACTGCTGAAAGTTTTAACAAGGGCATTGACAGTTGGAACTGTTTGATTCAGAAAATAAACACATTTTTATTTACTCCTCACTGAACCGACGCATGTGCATTGAATGTAGAGCATTTTTGCACATTGAAATAAATTGCAAAATGGACACATAGAGGGAATCATTAAAACAAATCACATTTAAAAACAGAACATAATGTTGCATCATAGCAAAGAAAAATAATTAACAATATTCAAAACCACAGCATCCAACTCAGAACTAAACCAGCCCCCTTTTTCTCTGTTGTATTATGACTGCTGTGTCATTTTCTCAGAGTGGTTTTATTTATTCTGGCCTATTAATCTTTATGCATCATTGTTTCAAATTTGTGTGGGTTTTCTCTCGATTACAGATGGAACTCGTTAAATAATGCAGCTATTAAACGATTCCCCAACATCATGCAGATAAATATGTTGCGATTTAGTTTATATGAAATGCGGTAACCCTAACCCTAGGCTATCAAACGCGGTTTGTTTCAGGGCTGTTAAAAACTTACTTGTTCAGCATATCTCTCTCTCATGGTGAAACTGTGTGCACTGATTGGCTTATTCATTAATTTATTCATCCGTTTGGAATTTTGCATCGTACAGTCAGCAGATGAGCAGCACATACCCCTTCAGTGCAGTTTATTCAGTCAAATCCGGACCACGGACAACATCACCTGCACACAGGGACACGACCTCTCACCTGCACACAGGGACACGCCCTCTCACCTGCACACAGGGACACGCCCAGCTGCTCTCACCTGCACACAGGGACACGCCCTCTCACCTGCACACAGGGACACACCCAGCTGCTCTCACCCCCAGCCGGACCACAGACATCATCACCTGCACACAGGTGAGAGCAGCTGGGTGTGTCCCTGTGTGCAGGTGAGTGGGCGTGTCCCTGTGTGCAGGTGAGTGGGCGTGTCCCTGTGTGCAGGTGAGTGGGTTTTGTCCCTGTGTGCAGGTGAGTGGGTTGTCCCTGTGTGCAGGTGAGTGGGCGTGTCCCTGTGTGCAGGTGAGTGGGCGTGTCCCTGTGTGCAGGTGAGAGGGCGTGTCCCTGTGTGCAGGTGAGTGGGCGTGTCCCTGTGTGCAGGTGAGTGGGCGTGTCCCTGTGGGTGTGTCCCTGTGTGCAGGTGAGAGGGCGTGTCCCTGTGTGCAGGTGAGTGGGCGTGTCCCTGTGTGCAGGTGAGTGGGCGTGTCCCTGTGGGCAGGTGAGTGGGCGTGTCCCTGTGTGCAGGTGAGAGCAGAGACTCCAGATCT
The DNA here is from genome assembly GCF_018555375.3 of Anguilla rostrata. Lineage (NCBI taxonomy): Eukaryota > Metazoa > Chordata > Actinopteri > Anguilliformes > Anguillidae > Anguilla > Anguilla rostrata. The sequence continues at coordinate 37,204,972 of NC_057948.1, forward strand.
CGGACGGGGCTTCTGAGGTGCTTAAGCTGAATGGCTGCTGTTAATATTCAGCTGCACAAACAGCCTCTCAGTAAGGAATGTGAGCGCTTTCCTTCCCCCGTGAGAAAGGCGCTCTGCTCTGCACTCAGAGCACGTCATCCACACGCTGTTAATACAGCCCCACTCAGATTCCTTTTAGAGAAGTTTAAACTGTGTGTCAGGTGTATAATGCCCTGTCTGGGGGGGCTGGGTAGATGCAGATTTTTGTTCTTCTGTGAGGGGGTGTCAGGTGAGCCCCCCCCGGGGCTGTGAGGGGCCCCGGGCGCTGGGGCGCGTTGCCAGGGAACGGGCTGGGCAGCGGAGCCGGTTAGGGCTGGTGTGAAAGCGGGGTGCTGTTATTAGGGGGTTCGGGCTCAGCCGGGCCCTCGCAGTGTAAAGCAGGCCCTGAGGCTCCTCTGTCTCCGCCGTGATGAGTCTCCGCTCAGTGGCGTACGGACGCATCACCGCGCCCGTCGCTAACCGCCGCCAGCGCTGTCACGACAACCTGTCAGCGGCTGTTCTGGGCCTGGCTGACTCTCCCGGGCGGGGGGGGGGACGGGATGGGGGGAGGCGGGGAGGGCATGTCGGGCGATGACTGGCAGCCATATTTGGGGTGCTATTTTTCCTTCTCCGCTGTGCCGCCGGGGGGTTACGGTGTTATTGTGTCACCGATCTGTCTCGCCATGCGGTGCCTGCCCCCCGGTGGGGGCATTAAACTGCGTGTGGCAAATTGTCGGCTCTCGGGGCACGAGAGAATGTTCCGGAAACAGTGGCCATCGTGCCGGGGGCCGCCGGTGGCGATTGGCTGTGATTATGTGTTTGGACAGAGCTAGCTGCCCGTCTTTCTCAAACTGCATCTCCTTGCGATTTCCTACCCATCCTCCTTTGCGCTGCCCCCCCCACCGCCGCGTCCCCAGGGCTTCAGAGGTGCAGTCCCCCCCTGCGATGTGGGGAGTCTGGTGGAATGGCATTGTGAAGTGGAGCGGTGGGGAGGGGGGTTCCTGGCTGTCTGTTGGGCAGCGCAGCAGAAGCTCAAGGTCACGTCGTTCAAGGTCGCGGCAGATGGACGCGATCTGGCCTGTCAGGCCCCTCCCCCCCCCGCCGATGCTCCTTTCCGCCCACTTCCACCAGCTCCCTCGATCGGAACGACGCGGCGCGGATTTTCAAATTTGTCCGTTTTTTTTCTTCGACTTGGTCCATCCGTCACCTCCCCCTCCCGTCCCCGCCTCTCCCCCTCGCCCCTCATCCCTTACCTCTCTTTTCTTTCTTCTGCTCCCCCCACCTCCCCCATCCTCCCGTCCGCACTCCTCCACTCTTCCTCTCCTCTCTTTCGTCAGGCGTGTTGTGGGAAGAGGGGCCGTGTGCGTGACCCTCTCTTCTCTTTCGTTCGGTTCGTTTCGTGCGTCTGAAGAGGCGTTGGTGTAAGAGCTCTGTACCCCGGGGGCTCGGACGTGAGAGCAGACCTTTCGGCTATGTCTCTTCTGGCCGCGTCCCACCCCCCTGTCCCTGGCGGGGGGGGGGGGGTGCGTATGAAACCAGAGGGCTCTTCAGCACCAGCCGCAGGGGGGCCGGGCCTGTGGGGGAGGGGGGGTTATTCTGTCGGCTCTTGGTGCGCTGTGCTGCCCAGCGTTGCTCTGGTGTGTCGGCTCTGTGTGGATTTAATCTGTGATGCTGATGGGCTGCTTTGTGTTGCATGCGGAGGGGGGGGTGGGTTGAAGGAGAAGGATCGAGGGCAGTGATAAGAGGGGCTACCAGGTGCTGCATATTAAACTGCTGTGCCTGCACGCTGCGTCCTGATTGGACCATTGTGCCGCGCGCGGTTACATTTTTTTTTTTCTCCTCATTTGTGATTCCCGGCTCCATGCGAAGGCCGTTCTCCTTAACGCAGGGCTGCTGTTCATTTAGAGAGACCAGCTGGGCGCTCCTTCACCCCCGAAGCGCAGCTCGACCGCCCAGCTGCGCAGCCACTGCACCAGACACTGCGCGCGCAGCTGCACCAGGCCGGACTGCAGGTCGCCTAGCAACTAGAGCGTGATGGGACAGAAAGAGCCCTGCCGACTGAATCCCCCTCGGTCTCCCGGGGCAATGGGGCAGCCAATCACAGCCCACCCTGTTGGACTGCAGGCCTCAGACTGTGCTGACAATAGGATTCAGTATCGGTCCATTGGGTGAAACACTGCATTACAGTAAATTAATTTAGCAGAAGCCGTTGTCCTGAGCAACGATAAAGCCAGAAGCTGTTGTCCAGAGCAACGATAGAGCCAGAGCATAAGTGCTTTGAGCACATTCATCTGATTAATACCAGCTATACTGCCACACCTGGCTAACGGCACTCTCAAAACTGCTAACAGAGATACTGCTTCACTACAGCGCTAGTGCTAATTAACCAGTCTCACCAGCTACAGCGCTAGAGCTAATTAACCAGGCTCACCAGCTACAGCGCTAGTGCTAATTAACCATGCTCACCAGCTACAGCGCTAGTGCTAATTAACCAGGCTCACCAGCTACAGCGCTAGTGCTAATTAACCAGGCTCACCAGCTACAGCGCTAGTGCTAATTAACCAGGCTCACCAGCTACAGCGCTAGTGCTAATGAACAATTCTGGTTCTGACAGACTTGCTTCCTGCCCACTCTCCCTACCTGCTCTCTACCCCCTCCCTGCACGCTCTCTACCCCCTCCCTACCCGCTCTCTACCCCCTCCCTACCCGCTCTCTACCCCCTCCCTACCTGCTCTCTACCCCCTCCCTGCCGCTTCCCTGCCCGCTGTCTACCCGCTCTCTACCCCCTCCCTACCCGCTCTGTACCCCCTCTCTACCAACTCTCTACCCGCTCTCTACCCCCTCCCTGCCACTTCCCTGCCCACTGTCTACCCGCTCTCTACCCCCTCCCTGCCCACTCTGTACTCCCTCTCTACCAGCTCTCTACTCCCTCTCTACCCGCTCTCTACCCCCTCCCTACCCGCTCTCTACTCCCTCTCTACCAGCTCTCTACTCCCTCTCTACCAGCTCTCTACCCCCTCTCTACTCCCTCTCTACCAGCTCTCTACCCCCTCTCTACTCCCTCTCTACCAGCTCTCTACCCCCTCTCTACTCCCTCTCTACCAGCTCTCTACCCCCTCTCTACCCCCTCCCTGCCACTTCCCTGCCCACTGTCTACCCGCTCTCTACCCCCTCCCTACCCGCTCTCTACTTCCTCTCTACCAGCTCTCTACTCCCTCTCTACCAGCTCTCTACCCCCTCTCTACTCCCTCTCTACCAGCTCTCTACCCCCTCTCTACTCCCTCTCTACCAGCTCTCTACCCCTCTCTACCCCTCCCTGCCACTTCCCTGCCCACTGTCTACCCGCTCTCTACCCCCTCCCTACCCCCTCTCTACCCCCTCTCTACTCCCTCTCTACCAGCTCTCTACCCGCCTCTCTACCCCTCCCTGCCCGCTCTGTACCCCCTCTCTACCAGCTCTCTACTCCCTCTCTACCAGCTCTCTACCCCCTCTCTACCCTCTCCCTGCCCGCTGTGTACCCCCTCTCTACCAGCTCTCTACTCCCTCTCTGCCCGCTCTCTACCCACTCTCTACCCGTTCCCTGCATGCTCTCTACCCACTTCCTGCTCCGCTGGAGGGGGAGGGGGTGGGGGGGCATTTTTATCTCTAATAATTGAAATGTTCTGCGCAGCCTGTGGATTATACATGTCATGTACATGATGTTTCTCTCCCGGGGGGGGGGGGGAGTGAGCGCGAGAGCGGAATAGAGAAAGAGAAGGGCAGGGAGGGGGGTGTGAGAGAGAAGGGGGAGAGAGTGAGTGAGTGGGAGTAGAGAGGAGAGAGGAGAGGGAGAGAGCTGTAGGAATGGGCAGAAATACTGTATAGTAGAGAACAGGACAGAGAGAGGAAGAGAGAGCAAGAGAGAGCAGGGTTGAAAGACAGAGAGAAAGGACTGATGCGTGCCTCTTTTTAAGGTCCTGCTCTGACCCTTCAGTGTGAATTCGGGGGGGTGGGGGTTGTGGGGTGGGATCGCCTGGAATCGGAAACGAAGTTTCTGCTGCTGGTGATAATCATTAAAAAACACATTTCTTTCTGAGCTGGACAGGAAAGGGCCGGCCGTCTTCTCCTCCGTCTCATATCGATCCTCTCCCCTTCATTCTGCCCTTTAGAAACACAGAAGCCTCGCGGGCGAGCGGGGTTCCCCACCCTACCCCCCTCCCCCCGGCCGTATTAAAATGGTACCTCAGATATTGGTTTTAAAATCATCCAGTAATCAGCGTTCTTTTTTTAATGTTTAAGCAATAATCTCAACATGATCTGGCAGGAAGTTCCTGATGAGATACAGCACTGTAAGGAAAATGTATTACCCCCACCCCCCGCCCCCTCCCGCTCCCAATCCCCCCTCCCCTCCCCTCCGCTCCCCTCCTCCCTCCCTCCCCTCCGGTGATGTGAATCAGTGCTCCTGGATAAATAATTCACAGGGCT
>NC_057948.1:37214453-37219453 GCF_018555375.3 Anguilla rostrata
CCAGCTACAGCCCGCTTCACCAGCTACAGCCCGCTCCACCAGCTACAGCCCGCTCCACCAGCTACAGCCCGCTTCACCAGCTACAGCCCGCTTCACCAGCTACAGCCCGCTTCACCTGCTACAGCCCGCTTCACCAGCTACAGCCCGCTTCAGCAGCTACAGCCCGCTTCACCAGCTACAGCCCGCTTCACCAGCTACAGCCCGCTTCAGCAGCTACAACCCGCTTCACCAGCTACAACCCGCTTCACCAGCTACAGCCCGCTTCACCAGCTACAGCCCCCTTCACCTGCTACAGCCCGCTTCACCAGCTACAGCCCGCTTCACCTGCTACAGCCCGCTTCAGCAGCTACAGCCCGCTTCAGCAGCTACAGCCCGCTCCACCAGCTACAGCCCGCTCCACCAGCTACAACCAGCTTCACCAGCTACAACCCGCTCCACCAGCTACAGCCCACTTCACCAGCTACAGCTTCACCAGCTATGGCCCGCTTCAGCAGCTACAGCTTCACCAGCTACAGCCCACTTCACCAGCTACAGCTTCACCAGCTACGGCCCGCTTCAGCAGCTACAGCTTCACCAGCTACGGCCCGCTTCAGCAGCTACAGCTTCACCAGCTACAGCCCACTTCACCAGCTACAGCTTCACCAGCTACAGCCCACTTCACCAGCTACAGCTTCACCAGCTACAGCCCACTTCAGCAGCTACAGCTTCACCAGCTACAGCCCACTTCACCAGCTACAGCTTCACCAGCTACAGCCCACTTCACCAGCTACAGCTTCACCAGCTACGGCCCGCTTCAGCAGCTACAGCTTCACCAGCTACAGCTTCACCAGCTACAGCTTCACCAGCTACAGCCCGCTTCAGCAGCTACAGCCTGCTTCACCAGCTACAGCCCCCTTCAGCTGTAACGTGCACTAAGGGGTTTATGTGCAGCTGAATCACATCAGCCCAGAACCTTCACTGCCTCTTCAGCAGGAGGGAGTGCAGTCCTGGCTCACTGCTTCCTCTGAGCACCTCGTCCTCAGTGTGCACTTTTAATATACTTTTCTTTTTTTTCTGTACATGTATTCTCTTCATTTTATCTGGGTGTGCTACCGTTGATGTACCGTTCTGCCTGTGAAATGAAAGCTGCTTTTCATGGAGCATGTTGGCCGTGTGAAGCGTTTGTGTGTGTGAGGACTGTGAGAGAGCTTCCTGTTTGACAGCGCAGATGCAGACGCAGACGCAGACGCAGAGCTCAGTTTTCGCAGAGCGTGCTCTGTGATGTTCACCCTGATCTCCTCTCCCACAGACAGCCAGCTGCTTCCAGGGAATAACTTCACCACCGAGTGCAACATTCCCGGGAATTTCATGTGCGGAGACGGGAAGTGTGTCCCGGGGGGGTGGCAGTGCGACGGGCTCCCAGACTGCTTCGACAAGAGCGACGAGAAGGGCTGCCGTGAGTTTCCTCCTCTTCCTCCTCCTCCTTTATGCCTCCTCCTCTTCCTCCTTCTCTTTTATGCCTCCTCCTCTTCCTCCTTCTCCTTTATACCTCCATCTCCTCCTTCCTCCTCCTCCTCTGTCTTTTATATCTCTGTCTTCTTCACCAGTTTCTTCTTATCCTCCTTCTCCTCCATCTTTGTCTCTTTTTCTCCCTCTTTTACTGCCTACTCCCTCCTCCTTCCCCACCGCCGTCTCATCTAATTCCTGAACTCCTCATCCATCTCCACCACCTCCTCTCCTACATGTTTTCCTCCTCAAACGTGTATCTTCATAGTCTCAGACACAAAAGAAGAACCCCCCCCCCCCACACACACACTCTCTCTCTCACACACACACACACACACACTCTCTCACACATACACACGAACACACACTCTCTCTCACACATGCACACACACACACACACACACACACACTCTCTCACACATACACATGCACACACTTTCTCTCACAGACACACACACACACACACACACACACACAGTCCATACAGTAAAATTGACAAAACATGGTTAAACTGACTGGCGGGGTAAGGGAGATAAAAACAGGAAGCAGAAAGCAGGGAGGAAGCAGATGAGCGCCTGATGGGTCCACTTTAATCTCCTGAGCCTCTCTGTGCTGTGCAGAACTCCACGCTAATGAGTGACTGTGTGCTTCTGTCACAGTAATGAGGTAAAACGCTTCTGGGACACCCCCTCCTCCTACCCCCCCAGCTCTAAATTCTCTCATGTCACCTTCAAAGTTGTTTCCCTCCCTGTTTCAGCATCGCCCCCTTTTTCTCCAAGCACAGTTTCCAGTTTGGTGCTAATTACTGGGTCTGTTGACTTTTCATCATGGCTGCATTCTCTGTGCCCTACAAACTGTTACCTCCGCCCCCACTCTTCCTCAAGTTCACCCCCCCATCTCCCCCTCTCTCTGTCTGAAGTCTATTCATGCATTAATCTAAGTCGAAGTGTCCCTGAGCAAGACACCTAACCCCTAATTTCTCTGGTGAATGAGAGGCATCAATTGTAAAGCGCTTTGGATAAAAGCACTATATAAATGCAGTCCATTTACGATTTATCTAGAGGGTTTTCTACACCCCCCCCCCTCCAGAAACCCAGGGAACAGCCTCATTTAACCTCACATATCAGATTAAATAATACTTCATTGTTTGTTTTACAGAGCTTTGTTTTGAATTACAAAGCTGATTCCCGTCAACACAATCAATGTAAACCACATGCCACCTGCCCCTTCAGAAATAAACAAGATCCAATTATTGTACATTATCGCCTATAAATGCACCCAATTCCATCAGAGAGTCAGCAAAGCAGTGCCTGGAAGCATACAGCATGTCACTCATATCCTTGAGCAGGCTGGTCAGGCTCATACTGCTGTAAGGTCATGAGCAGCCTTACAGCAGTATGAGCCTGACCAGCCTGCTCATAACCTTACAGCACTATGAGCCTGACCAGGCTGCTCATAACCTTACAGCAGTATGAGCCTGACCAGCCTGCTCATAACCTTACAGCACTATGAGCCTGACCAGGCTGCTCATAACCTTACAGCAGTATGAGCCTGACCAGGCTGCCCATAACCTTACAGCACTATGAACCTGACCAGGCTGCTCATAACCTTAAAGCACTATGAGCCTGACCAGGCTGCTCATAACCTTACAGCAGTATGAGCCTGACCAGGCTGCTCATAACCTTACAGCAGTATGAGCCTAACCAGGCTGCTCATAACCTTACAGCACTATGAGCCTGACCAGGCTGCTCATAACCTTACAGCACTATGAGGCTGACTAGGCATGACTATGACTATGGCAAGGTAACTCATAACCTCACTTGTAATGGTAGAGTGCTGTTCTGCACTGTGTGTAGTCTGGGCAATATCCTGAAGTTTTTACCAGTTACCTTTGTAGTTTAGTAAGTATTTTTGAGGTTTCGGATTAGGAAGAAGATTAAGATTAGGCCTTGGAAATAAAGCCTGTTGACTTGCTAGCCGATCAGTTACTCAAATGGAACTCTGTAGTGCTGAAATGCTCCAAACACCAACAGGTGGTCCAGGCCCTGAGGGATTTATCTATCTGTAGCCAGTTTGGGATCGCTGCTCTCACCTCTATCTGTAGCTGCTGTGGGATCTCTGCTCTAACCTCTATCTGTAGCTGCTGTGGGATCTCTGCTCTCACCTCTATCTGTAGCTGCTGTGGGATCTCTGCTCTCACCTCTATCTGTAGCTGCTGTGGGATCTCTGCTCTCATCTCTATCTGTAGCTGCTGTGGGATCTCTGCTCTAACCTCTATCTGTAGCTGCTGTGGGTTCTTTGCTCTAACCTCTATCTGTAGCTGCTGTGGGATCTCTGCTCTCACCTCTATCAGTAGCTGCTGTGGGATCTCTGCTCTCACCTCTATCTGTAGCTGCTGTGGGATCTCTGCTCTCATCTCTATCTGTAGCTGCTGTGGGATCTCTGCTCTCACCTCTATCTGTAGCCAGTGTGGGATCTCTGCTCTCACCTCTATCTGTAGCTGCTGTGGGATCTCTGCTCTCACCTCTATCTGTAGCTGCTGTGGGATCTCTGCTCTAACCTCTATCTGTAGCTGCTGTGGGTTCTTTGCTCTAACCTCTATCTGTAGCTGCTGTGGGATCTCTGCTCTCACCTCTATCTGTAGCTGCTGTGGGATCTCTGCTCTCATCTCTATCTGTAGCTCCTGTGGGATCTCTGCTCTCACCTCTATCTCTAGCTGCTGTGGGTTCTTTGCTCTAACCTCTATCTGTAGCTGCTGTGGGATCTCTGCTCTCACCTCTATCTGTAGCTGCTGTGGGATCGCTGCTCTAACCTCTATCTCTAGCTGCTGTGGGATCTTTGCTCTCACCTCTATCTGTAGCTGCTGTGGGATCTCTGCTCTCATCTCTATCTGTAGCTCCTGTGGGATCTCTGCTCTCACCTCTATCTCTAGCTGCTGTGGGATTTCTGCTCTCACCTCTATCTGTGGTTGGTGTGGCACACGGGAGGCTGGGAGAGATTAATGAGGCTTGTCTTCAACTTGTTTTTGCTTGTTTCTCGTGGTTAATGAGTGTGCCAATTCATAATTACCCATTAGCCAACTACCCATTACTGCAAATGATTCCTGTTTCACTTGTTTACTTGTACCAACAGTTAATGTGGCGATATTGCCTTTGTGCGCCTAATGTGGAATCGTTCTAATTACAACAAAACAACCACAGATTTTTAGTAAAATCTCTGTATTTCGCCTTCCCTGATTGCTGTGCATGTCATCATTTTATAACTGTTTTACGTGAAGAGCACAGTAGTGTAAACGTGCACTCTCAGACGGGGCTGAGTGAAAACGTGCACACTCTCAGAAGGGGCTGAGTGTAAACGTGCACACTCTCAGACAGGGCTGAGTGTAAACGTGCACACTCAGACGGGGCTGAGTGTAAACGTGCACACTCTCAGACGGGGCTGAGTGTAAACGTGCACACTCTCAGAAGGGGCTGAGTGTAAACGTGCACACTCAGACGGGGCTGAGTGTAAATGTG
>NC_057948.1:37224453-37244453 GCF_018555375.3 Anguilla rostrata
ATCGCTGCTGTCTGTCAGGATTTTGCAGCAAGAGCTCCTTTCAGTCACTGTTGAATTAGTGATAGAGAAAGATGTGGACGTCTCTTGTACTGAAACTCAGACATTCTGCCAAGGGTGGCTCATCCTGTTAAGGCTCTGTGCCAGTGTGTGGATGGGCCCCATGGTCTGGTATCTGTTGAGGCTCTGTGCCAGTGTGTGGATGGGCCCCATGGTCTGGTATCTGTTGAGGCTCTGTGCCAGTGTGTGGATGGGCCCCATGGTCTGGTATCTGTTGAGGCTCTGTGCCAGTGTGTGAATGGGCCCCATGGTCTGGTATCTGTTAAGGCTGTGTGCCAGTGTGTGGATGGGCCCCATGGTCTGGTATCTGTTGAGGCACTGTGCCAGTGTGTGGATGGGCCCCATGGTCTGGTATCTGTTGAGGCTCTGTGCCAGTGTGTGGATGGGCCCCATGGTCTGGTATCTGTTGAGGCTCTGTGCCAGTGTGTGGATGGGCCCCATGGTCTGGTATCTGTTGAGGCTCTGTGCCAGTGTGTGGATGGGCCCCATGGTCTGGTATCTGTTGAGGCTCTGTGCCAGTGTGTGGATGGGCCCCATGGTCTGGTATCTGTTGAGGCTCTGTGCCAGTGTGTGGATGGGCCCCATGGTCTGGTATCTGTTGAGGCTCTGTGCCAGTGTGTGGATGGGCCCCATGGTCTGGTATCTGTTGAGGCTCTGTGCCAGTGTGTGGATGGGCCCCATGGTCTGGTATCTGTTGAGGCTCTGTGCCAGTGTGTGGACGGGCCCCATGGTCTGGTATCTGTTGAGGCTCTGTGCCAGTGTGTGGATGGGCCCCATGGTCTGGTATCTGTTAAGGCTCTGTTCCAGTGTGTGGATGGGCCCCATGGTCTGGTATCTGTTGAGGCTCTGTGCCAGTGTGTGGATGGGCCCCATGGTCTGGTATCTGTTGAGGCTCTGTGCCAGTGTGTGGATGGGCCCCATGGTCTGGTATCTGTTAAGGCTCTGTTCCAGTGTGTGGACGGGCCCCATGGTCTGGTATCTGTTGAGGCTCTGTGCCAGTGTGTGAATGGGCCCAATGGTCTAGTTTTTAAAAATACAACATTTTAAATCAAGCATTGTTACATAAAATGAAAGCTTTAGTGGAATGTTCATTGAGCCTTTGTGTATGTTTGGTGGATCCACAAATTTAACTACATTATTCAACACACAGACACACACACATTCACACACACACACCGCAGGACTCCCTAGGCTGTGGAGGAAAGCAGGCTGTTTTTTGTCTGTCCTGTTTTCTCTTCCTCAGGTTGTTTTGATTCTGCTTTCATGTCTGTGGGCTCTCAGAGCCGAGACGGGTGGTCTGGGGCAGAACCCCGGATTCTGACACAAGGCCTGCGAGCCGGAATCTTCCGTCAGCTGTTAAAGCATCTGGGGGGGGGGGGGGGGGCTGGGCTGGGGTGATGGTTGGGTTGGGGGGGGGGCCCTCATACCCAGACTGAAAAGGAGAGCGGCGCTTAATTGGAATCAGCCATCTGAGGCTCGGATGCTAAACGGCTGGCTGATCAATGCGCTGGCCTAATTGACACCGCAGAACAGCCATGAAATATTGATCTCGTCTGAGCCGCTTTTTACAAAGTTTAAAATCTCCGCTCCTCACAATTAGTCGTTCCAGAGCTACAGGGCCGCTGTGGCATTAAAGGGGGGTGGAAATGGCTCACGCTCACAGCCGCTCTCCGAGCCGCTCACATGAAACGAGGCTATTAGGAGATGTGAGAGGCTGTTATTAATATTGCAGCGCGACGTCCGTACCTCAGACCCCCCACCCCCCCCGTTAACGCTGCTCCACTAAGAGAATCCGTTTACCAGACAGCGCAGTTCATACGTGGGGGACATATTTCTGTGATATTGTACGACAGGTACTGTATGCATACAGATAGATATATTCCTTGAGTTGAATCCCTCTTGGTTGAACACCAAATGAGCTGATCAGAGGATTATATGAAGCCGATCTCCAGCAGGATTAGGGGCTCAGAAGCTGTGCTGGCAGGGCAGTGCAGTGTAGCACAGCAGCCAGGCCCTGACTCTGAGATCCTTCCATTGATTGGTTAGATCGCCCAGTCCCCTCCCAGTCTGTCTCGGTACCTGCAAGCTTTCTTCTTGACTCCATTACCTATCGATTTCCTTCCCTGGGAAGCGCTTAGCGAGGTCAGAGAACCCGCTGAGACAGGCAGCTCCACGTTCAGCTCTGCGTTCAGCTCTGTGTTCAGCTCTGCGTTCAGCTCCACATTCAGCTCTGCGTTCAGCTCTGCGTTCAGCTCCGCGTTCAGCTCCGCGTTCAGCTCTGCGTTCAGCTCTGCGTTCAGCTCTGCGTTCAGCTCCCCATTCAGCTCTGCGTTCAGCTCTGCGTTCAGCTCCCCATTCAGCTCTGCGTTCAGCTCTGCGTTCAGCTCCGCGTTCAGCTCCCCGTTCAGCTCTGCGTTCAGCTCCACATTCAGCTCTGCGTTCAGCTCTGCGTTCAGCTCCACATTCAGCTCTGGTTCAGCTCGTGTCAGCTCCGCGTTCAGCTCGTTCAGCTCCTGCGTTCAGCTCCGCGTTCAGCACCACGTTCAGCTCTGCGTTCAGCTCCACGTTCAGCTCCACATTCAGCTCTGCGTTCAGCTCTGCGTTCAGCTCCACATTCAGCTCCTGCGTTCAGCTCCGCGTTCAGCACCACGTTCAGCTCTGCGTTCAGCTCTGCGTTCAGCTCCACATTCAGCTCCTGCGTTCAGCTCCGCGTTCAGCTCCACGTTCAGCTCTGCGTTCAGCTCCACGTTCAGCTCCACATTCAGCTCTGCGTTCAGCTCCACGTTCAGCTCCTCCTTGGCATGCCTGCCCTGGCTCTGCACACAATTACAGTGTGGGGCACTGTGGGGCTGTGTGGGGTATTGTGGGGGAAGTGTGGGGTACTGTGGGGGAAGTGTGGGGCACTGTGGGGGAAGTGTGGGGTAGTGTGGGGCAGGATCAAAAAGTCTTGAGTTTAAAGTTAAAGAAACAGCTCCAGCAGCGTAGGACTGCTGTGAAAGAGTTAATGAGAAATGAGTTAAAGTTTCCCTCAGCTTTGGTCCAAAGCTTTTCCTACAGAACTCGTCTTGAAAAGGAAATATCAAAGTGTTTAATTATGGCTAAAAATAATGTGCCTGGCCAGTGTTCAGTCGAACACTGTTTTACAACAGAAAACACATTGCAATAAGCTGTGCTCCTTTGGAAGAAGTTTGAGCATTTGATCGGTGGAAAAACTAACAGCCTTATGTCTTAGATTTGTTTGTGTATATTTATGTATTTTGTGTTGCAGTTGGTTCTGATGAAAGTGGAGTGTGCTTAATCAGGTGTGACTGCGCCGTGTCTGCCTGCAGTCTGCGGTCCTGCTGGCGCTTCTCCTGTCCTCTGCAAGTGTGGAAAATGCCCACAGACTGCGGCTGCTTTTGGATGCTATTCAGGAAGGGCTAAAGGCCAAGCCATGTTTTGTCAACAACTTTAATTTCAGCCATGGAAGAAATAAAAAGGAAGGAACTTGGCAAGGAATTAAGAGTGGAACAAAGATAAAGAAAGAGATACGGGGAGAGGTGTGTGTGAGTGTGTGTGAGTGAGTGAGTGAGTATGTGTGTGTGTTTGTTTGTGTGTGTGCTTGTTTTTGCATGTGTGTGTGTGTTTGTCCACGTGTGTGTGTTTGCATGTGTGTTTGTTTGTTTGTGTGTGTGTGTGCGTGTGCGTGTGCGCGTGCGCGTGCGTGTGCGTGTGTGTGTGTGTGTGTGAATGAGTATGTGTGTGTGTGCTTGTTTGTGTGTGTGTGTGTGTGTGTGTAAGGGGCTTTAAGGTGAAAGCAGTATGCTTTTGGAGGAGAGGCTGAAGCATGCTGAATTGATTTAGCACAGAGAGAATGAACAGAGGGATACATTCACACAGAAATAAACAAGTGAAATCTGACACAGGGGCTCTGTTGATTATGTAACCCTCTCACTAACGTCCTCATCTCCATAACACAAGGTCTTTAATTATGTTCCATTCGTTTTGGTTTCCAAAAAGCACGGTGGATTTTCAGACCTGTGCATTGTACTCATCTCATAATCCACCTTGATATGGGACCAGCGGTCAGACGGTCAGGTTAGCCCCTGAGGTCAGTTTCAGTGTGAGAAAGGGGCGGAGCTCTGCAGGTTTCCATGGCGGGATGATTGATTGACAGCTTCTTCACTGCAGCCGGGGATACTGTGCTTCTGCTGGCCCTCGACCTGTGCAGGCCTACTTGAAATTCATAACAAGTCCTCAATATGAATTCTCATTTGTAATTTGTTTAAGAGGGGTGCACAGGTTTTGTGGAGAACAGACCTTAGCATGTTATTATTGTGTTGTAGTAAGAAAAATAAAATCCTCTTTATTTTGCGTGGAGAAATGCATTTCCATTGGCACAGGGCTGTTCTATCAGCGCTTCTAGTCGATTGTAGCTTCAAGCTATATCTGTTCTGTTTTTTTTTGTGTGTGTCCAACGTGGTTTTTAAATGAGATCCTCGGTGTAGAATGTTCTGTAAGTGTTCAGGAATAAACAAAGGCCTCCAAGACCTCCTCTCGTCCCGCAGTGCATTTGGGGATTACATCTCCACAGCGCAAGGTCTTCAAAGCCCTGGAAGGAGAATTATTTTCTCCTCTGCGCAGAACACTTGAAAGGGCTCGTAAAACAGCTTGCAACAGCTCTGCGTTTTTTAGTGGGGGTGTCCGGGGGAGGGGGGGGGTACAGTTTAACAGGAGGGAGAATGTTCGCTAGTGATGCCAAGCTCTGATTGAGCCAACTCCTCCACGTCTGTCGCCTCGGGGAAAAATGCTGCAGTCTGATCGCTGAAGTGGACTCCGTGCCAGAGGAGCTCCTGGGCGAGGGAGAGCCTCCTGGGCGAGAGAGAGCCTCCTGCAGGAGAGCGCCTGGCGAGAGAGAGCCTCCTGGGCGAGAGAGCCTTAAACCCCCCAGTGAGAGAGAGCCCTGGGCGAGAGAGAGCCTCCTGGGCGAGGGAGAGCCGCCTGGGCGAGAGAGAGCCTCCTGGGCGAGAGAGAGCCTCCTGGGCGAGGGAGAGCCGCCTGGGCGAGAGAGAGCCTCCTGGGCGAGGGAGAGCCTCCTGGGCGAGAGAGAGCTTTACCCCTAGCGAGAGAGAGCCTCCTGGGCGAGGGAGAGCCTCCTGGGCGAGAGAGAGCCTTTACCCCCCCAGCGAGAGAGAGCCTCCTGGGCGAGGGAGAGCTGCCTGGGCGAGAGAGAGCCTCCTGGGCGAGGGAGAGCCTCCTGGGCGAGGGAGAGCCTCCTGGGCGAGGGAGAGCCGCCTGGGCGAGAGAGAGCCTCCTGGGCGAGAGACCTTACCCCCCAGCGAGAGAGAGCCTTTACCACACCCCCAGAGAGAGAGACCTTACCCCCCCCCAGCGAGAAGAGAGCCTTTACCCCCCCAGAGAGAGAGAGCCTTTACCCCCAGCGTTTCCATGGTGCACAGCATTTCTGGTCTTGATTTATTGTGGTGAATGTTATTTGTGAGCCCCAAACCTCCTGGTGTCTGTGCATGCACTGTACTGTGACTGTGTCGTTGCCTTGGAGATGGTTTTAGCCGGCTAGCTAAATTAGCCATTGACTGGCGCGTAGTATAGCTGACAGACTGACCTCCCTGTTTTTATGATTGCAGCAAAGGCACAAAGAACTATTCAGGGTGGAGGTACATGCACAGATTCACCTTCCAAACTCCAAAATGGCTGGCCACGGAATGTGAGCTAATTTTAGACTGGGTATTTTGCGAGTCTGCACGTGTAGGGGTGCAGTGTAACGGTTAGAGACCTGGGCTTGGAACCCATGGCCTGCCGGTGCAGTTCCCAGGTAGCCACTGTGGCTGGATTAAGGGCCGATTCTGAAACAGGTGTGGTGCGTCTCGGCACGATGCTTACCTGACAGGACATTATGTGCAGGTGGGGTCATAACAGATTACATATGAACCAATGCTGGGGGGACTGGCCCACACCATAAACTGCGTTATAAATATGGAAGCTTTCTGTTGTTTCCGTCCCATAACTCTGTGGGTGGGTCCACCGGAGCAGCTATGCCTTTGTAAAGACTGCCTGCCTGCTACACAAATGCCTTCTGATTGGTCTGTTTCCTGCAGCTGCAGACAAGGAGATGACAGCTTTCACTGCTCGTTGTATCTGGCAGATAATTATGAATTCGGTTTCCCTATTGATTGGTTGTCATATTTCATTCCATGATATGAATGAATGATATGAATTTGGTTTTGTATGTTTTTGTTTTTTTGTACAGCTGTTATTGTCTGGGATTTATTCCCACTGTATATTTCTGATCTCTTCTGTGAGATGGGTCCCTGGGTCCCTGTGCTATGCCAGGTGCAGCACTGCACTGAAACTTAGCAGGGTGTGGTCAAAGTATTACTGTTTGGCTCACAAAAATCATTATTAATATTGAACCCTCAAAATAATTACATACTGTATAGATCAGGACCAGTGCATTAATATTAACTTCTACATTTACATTTAGTTTACATTTAGGCATTTAGCTTACAGGCAAATGGACGTTCCGCCCCACACACACACGCACACTCACACTCACTCACACACACACAGATACACACACTGACCATCTAATACACACACACGCACACACACACACACACACTCTAACACACACACACACACACACACACACACAGACACACACACACACACACATCATACGCACACACACACAACACACACATACAACACTCACACACACATGCACATCACATAACACACCACACACACACACATCTACCACACCACACCACCCACACACACACACCACCCACACCACACCATACCACACACACACACACACACCGCTCAGATCAGGCAGATGGCAGTCTTAAGCACAGCTCTCTCTCTCTCTCTCTCTCTCTCTCTCTCTCTCTCTCTCTCTCCGTGCAGCCAAGGTGAAGTCGAAGTGCGCTCCCACGTTCTTCGCCTGCGCCAACGGGATCCACTGCATCATCGGCCGCTTCCGCTGCAACGGGTTCGACGACTGCCCGGACCGGAGCGACGAACACAACTGCAGTGAGTGTCCCGGAAGTGGGCGGGTCATCTGACAGGAAGGGGCAGAACCATGAGTAGCAGGGTCATGCTAATGAGCTTTGCAGGGGTTCTGTTTCCTGTGTGACTTGGAGGGTAAAGGCTGGTGCTTGTAGGTTAGGCACTGCAGGCTTAAGACTGGGCGCTGTAGCCTGGATTTGGCAGGGCTGAGCTGGGACCATGCCCCGGCCACTCTGGCTTTCGGGGGGGTCTGATCCTGCAGTCACAGACTGCCCCCAGGAGGGCTAGGTCTCTTTGGGGCAAGCTCTGGTCTCTTTTAGGGGGGGAGCTCCCCCTGGCCCCGAATAATTCAATCCTGGGTTATGCTGTTAGCCAGCTGCGGTTGGGAATCTGCATGATCAGGACACAGGCGGCTTTGTCCCAGTGGGAATGGGGTTGGGTTTAAGCTGGCGAACCTTCCTTGGGTCGCTGCATTAGCTCTTACCAGCAGTGCTCACAGGTTGCCATGTTGGTGAGCCCCAGTGCTTCCTGTATGCAGGAGTGGGGGTGGGGGGGGGGGAGGAGCTTGTGCACGGCTGATGATTTCAAATTCTGGAGAATAAGTTTTAATAAGAACTCCAGTGGCCCAAACTGAACTGATATCCATGAGGGCTTTCTTGAAGTTTTTTAACGAAGTGCGTTTCTCTTAATAAGGCCAGGGCTGAAAATGAGCTGCTGCTTGTCTGAAGGTAAGCTTGGCCCTGTTCTGTGCTTTTGGGGGGGGGGGGGGGGTTGAGCAGGGTCTGAAGGAAAGCTTGGCCCTGTTCTGTGCTGTGTGTGTGTGTGGGGGGGGGGGGGTGAGCAGTGACTGGAGGGCTAAGACACTGCTCAGCACTCCCCCCGGCACAGATCAGGGCCAAGCTCTCTTAAAAGGGCGCTGTGCTTCCATTTTAATAACTTTCCTAAAATGGAGCGCTCTGCGTCTGGCCTGCAGGGCCTCCTGCTCCAAAATCTAATTTAGCCGTTTTAATGCAGATCTGCGCTGAGCTCTGAGGGTCTCTACTACCAGGAGAATTCCTGCTTGTTGTTTTTCTGTACAAGCTGTGACAAAGGAAACAAGCAAACATGCGAGTGTATTATCCAGTCCACCGTGGGGTTTTAATTTATTCATTCTGTGAAATTAATTACAGATCTGCCTCGTGCATTGCGTTCACACCCAAGAGCAGCTTGTGTTTCATATTTCATAACTCCACTGCGGCGTTTATGGGTAGAATCTGCACTGTGCGCTGCTTTATGAATTGGGAATCATTAGGGATGAGTTATTGCAAAGCGAAATAAAAAGTTTGTAGAAGAACTTGAGAGTCTGGACAAACTTTCTTTTATTCAAACTTTATTTCATGGCTGTATGGCCACGATTCATAAAACATGACGGCAGCGAGGGTTTGGATCAGCTCTACTTCAGCTCTGCCGGTTCAGAGATTCTCAGGGCGCTGGGCTTCGGTGCTGAGACTGTTGAGTGATTGCACTTCTACCCGCCGTTGGTCCCCCCCCCCCCCCCCCCCCAAAAGATAAGAAGTGAAGTGTTTACAGCTGTGTCTCAATCTCTCGTACCTGTGTGCGCCTGTGTGTCCCGCCCCCCCTCCCCTGTGTGTCCCGCCCCCCCTACCCTGTGTGTCCCGCCCCCCCTCCCCAGCAGCCAATCCACTGGTTTGCTCCGCGGCGAGGTTCCACTGCAGAAACGGGCGCTGCGTGGACCGCAGCTTCCTGTGCAACGGCCAGGACAACTGCCATGACAACAGCGACGAGGAGAACTGCCAGACCACCTCAGGTACAGCCAGCAAATACCGCACCTGCACACACAAGCACACACATCTGCACACACACGCACATACACCTGCACACAGACACACACACCTGCACACACACGCACACACAAGCACACACACCTGCACACACACACACACACACCTGCACACACATGCACACACACACACACACCTGCACACACATGCACACGCACATGCACACACCTGCACACACATGCACACGCACATGCACACACATGCACACACCTGCACACACATGCACACGCACATGCACACACCTGCACACACATGCACACGCACATGCACACACATGCATGCACATGCCCCAGCACAGGCATGCACAAGCACACACACATGTCCAAACACATGCACATGCATGCACATGTACAAAAACACACAATCTTAGACAGGTACACATTCATTCCACAGGTGCATACATATTGAAATACACATGGAACCACACACCTTTACAGTCTAGTCTCCAGTCTCTGGGTACAAATGGTGCTATACACATGCTGTGTCTGTTTTTAGAAAGCATGTTGAGATTTCCCATTATATAAATAAAGCTGTTATCATTTATTAGTCTGTGCATTCCTAAGGTAATCTTATACTGCAAACAAAACCCACACTATTCCCTACAATTCAGTTTCACTGCAGACCACAAGTGTGTTTTGTGCTTATTTATAACACAATGAAGGGCTTCATTCACCACACATCCCCTCTCTATCAGACATCGGCCCCGTGTGTGAGAGACATGCTGGGTCAAAGCTAACGGGGGTCAGGCAGGTAACCCTAATTACAGCGATTAAAAGGGCCCAGACAGGAAGATCACAGAGACCTGCTGGAACTGGGAGTGGCATTGTGCATCTACTCTAGACCAATCACTCACTATCATTTAGTGCAACAGCGGACACACACTCACACACATCAACACACACTCACACACTAACACACACACACAGACACACACAAGCACAGAAACACACGCACACACACACGCACATCAACACACACACACACAGGCACATCAACACACTCACACACCACTAACACAAACACACACATACATACACACACACACACACATACAAACACACACATGCTCACACACTAACACACACACACACAGACACACACAAGCACAGAAACACGCACACACACACTCACACACCACTAACACAAACACACACATACATACACACACACACACACACACACACACACTCACCACAACACACACACACACAGCACACAACACAACACCACACACACACTCACACACCACAACACAAACACACACATAACACACACACACACACACACACACACACAATCACATGCACACACACACGCACATCAACACACACTCACACACCACTAACACACACACACACACCACTAACAAAAACACACACACACACACACACACTCACATGCACACACACACACGCACACACACACACACACTCACCACACACACACACACACACTCACATGCACACACACACACACAACACACACACACACACACACCACACACATCAAAACGCACACACACACCACACACACACACACATCACACCACACACACACACTCACATGCACACTCACTCACATGCACACACACACACACACACACTCACATGCACACACACACACAAACACACACACACACACACACACTCTCACACACACACACACATGCACACACACACACACTCACATGCACACACACACACACACACACACTCACATGCACACACATGCACACACACACACACACTCACATGCACACACACACACACACACACACACACACACACACACACACACACACACACTCACATGCACACACACACACACACACCACACACACACACACACACACACACACACACACACACACACACACACACACACACACACACACACACACACACACACACACACACTCACACAAACACGCACACAGGGTGCCCTAGCTTGGCTTTTCTTTAATAAGCAAGGAGCTGTAGGTGCCAGATAAGGACGGTGAGCCCGTCTGAGCTGCCTCCCCTCTTCCTCTCCTCTTTCTTCCCTCTTTCCATCTCCCCTCTGTTCTCCTGCGTCTCACTGTCCCATCAGTTGGGTCCTGAAAGGCCGCCACCTTTTGGGACAACGTGGGCAGCGCTCTTCCTGGCTATGAGATCATTTCACGGCTGCAGTGGTGTTCTGGTGCTGCACCCTTTCAGTTACGGATCCGTTTGGGATATTCTCAGCTCTTTGTAACCATAAATTGCGCGGGAGATGGGGTGTTCGTGAGTTTCGTATTTTTTGGAGGGCAGTGAAGGGCTGAGTTTAAAAAATCTCCCATGTCCTCTCTCGGTTATTTGCTCAGAGAAGTGAAAAAAAGAAATAAGCCTTAAAATGCACGTCTCTGAATGCCCTAATGGGATCAGCTGCAGAACCAAAAACAATCCGGAAACAGAGCAGAGCCAAGCCCTGAGGCGCAGGGATGTGGTCAGGACACAGAAATAACACCCCGGCCCCGCGTGGGACCGCCCGGCGCGGGACGGGGGGGTTCTGTCCCGTCTGCAGATGGAGCACAGGTCAGTGGAGGACTCTCTCTCTCTTTGGCTTCTGAATCACTCAGAAGAACAGCAGCCCCAGTGAACAGCGTACAGACCGCTACGAGTGTGGGCACTGGCAGGAGCAGCCTGCAAGCATGTGTGTGTGTGTGTGTGTGTGTGTGGGTGTGGTGTGTGCGTGCGTGCGTGTGCGTATGTGTGTGAGTGTGTGTATGTGGTTGTGTGAGTGTGTGTGTGTGTGTGTGTGTGTGTGCGTGCGCGCGCGCGTGCGTGTGCGTGTGGTTGTGCGAGTGTGTGTGTGTGTAATGTGGTTGTGTGTGTGTGTGTGTGTGGGTGTGTGCGCGCGCGCGTGTGTGCGTGTAGTTGTGTGAGTGTGTGTTTGTGTGTGTATGTGGTTGTGTGTGTGTGTATGTGGTTGTGTGTGTGAGTGTGTGTGCATGTGTGCGTGCGTGTGGTTGTGTGAGTGTGTGTTTGTGTGTGTGTGTGTGGTTGTGTGTGTGAGAGTGTGTGTGAGTGAGTGGTGTGTGTGTGTGTGTGTGTGTGTGTGTGTGTGTGGTTGTGTGAGTGTGTGGTTGTGTGTGTGTGTGTGTGTAAGTGTGTGTGTGAGTGTGTGGTTGAGAGAGTGGGGCCAGTTGTATCGGGGCCCGATGGCCCTGTTGGGGGGGGGAAGGTCCCCTCTGAGTCTCTGTTTGGAAAGCCCTCCTGTTCCTGAAGCCTGGCCAAGCCTTTCAGCTCACCCAATTAACAAGCTCCTCGCAACAGCGCACCCCCATGCTGTCACCATGGCGATGGGGGCCAACTGACAACCTGCTCGCCTAACAACCAGAGGAGGAATTTCTCTTCAAGACAAAGAGTCTCAGTCCCTTCATCTCCACCCCCCCTCCATCTCCCTCTCTCACACACACCACTCCCTCACACCACACTCCATCTCCCCTCCACACACCACCCCTCCATCTCCCCCTCCAACACACCACCCTCCATCTCCCCCCCATCTCCCCCTCCAACACTACCACACCCTCCACTCTCCCCCCTCCACCACCCACCACACCCTCCATCCATCCCCCTCCCAACCACCACCCCTCCATCTCCCCTCCACCACCACCACCCCTCCATCTCCCCCCTCCATCCCCACCACCTCCATCACCCCACCCCTTCCCCTCAATCCCCCCTCATCCTCCCCACCCTCCATCACCCCCACCCCTTCTCCCTCCACCCCCCTCTCAATCTCCCAGAAAAACAGAGAGCTGTGAGATGAGGAGGTGAGATCACTGCTCCAGTACACGTGTTCTCACCCCCCGCCCCCCTCTCCTAACATCGTTTTTAGGCTGCCACGCTTGTCAGGGGTGTCAGAGTGAAGCACCCTGGGTAACCCAGGTGTCCTGATTTACTGCACACTGCCGAACCGCCACCGCTTGGTTGCCGTGCCGATTTCCGTGTGTACGTCAGGGGGCAGCGTGTGCCAGCGAGAGAGGGCGGCCATCTTAAACAGAGTGTGTTCCTGGGGAGTCCTTCACGCCCCAGCGGTAAGAGGGGGACTGCTGGCGCACTCTTAATCAAAGAGGAGAGGCACCGATCGATAGGGTGCCGTGGATGGCGCCCTTCCCAAATTTGGAGTACCCAATCATTTCTGCAGTCCAGTGCCCATTTATTTTTATGTTTATGTTGTTTTTGAAATATCCTCCACAGTTAGCCAGTCACCTCTCAGAGCTGCACTGACCGGTACGGGTGGGCTTCTGGCGCCTGATTGGTGGTAGCCGCTCTTGCTCTGTGATGTAACAATGACCGTGGTGATTGGAAGCCCCGTCTCTGATGCTGTGGCCAATCGGGAGCCTTCCTGAATGAGGCCGCCGGCCCCGGAGGGTTGTGGAGCCGTCGCCGTTACCTTCCTGTCCGTGAGACGCGCTGACGCACTGAGGACCAACGCCCCCCCCATTCCGCCCTCCCCCAGGGGGACGTTTACGGGGCTGCCTGCAGTTCAGCAGGGTGTGCTTTGTGTTACTGTGGTGCCACAGAGCAGCAGGGAGATGGAGGGAAGGGAGAGATTGCATTTCAGATAGAGGGATGGAAATGAGGGAGTAGGGAGGACTCAGAATACAGAATGAGTGCGGGTTTGGGGGGGGGGTTTACTCTACAGAACGAGGGGGGGGCAGAGAGGAAATTTCATTGAGAGAAAAACACCTTGCCTGTGCAGAGAGGGTGTAGAGAAAGAGATGGAGGCATAGGGAGAAAGAGATGGAGGGATGGGGTGAAAGGGAGAAAGAGATGGAGGGATGGATGAAAGAGTAAAAACAGTACATATGTATTAAATGTAATAATAATGTTTCATTTTTGTTTTGTGTGCAAATCTTTGGCAGATACATCACAATGGTAATAGAATTTGAATTTGCCCTGCATTGAGAGAAAGAAACTGAAAGAGTGAGAGATGGGGAGAGAGAGAGAGAGAGAGAAAGGGAAGACAGTGGGATTAGTTTATGTGTGGAATAAGGGGGGTAGTTTTAGGATTAGTGCCCTGGGCAGACCTTGTTTGTTTGTGTTAGTCAGCAGTGTTAGTGCCTCTCAGCTGTTTGTGTTTCTTTTCTGACTGCAGGCCTGCCGGCTGCGTGGCTGTTTTGGGGTGTGAGGGCACACACACATGCCCGCTGCGTGGCTGTTTCAGTGTGAGGGCACACACACATGCCCGCTGCATGGCTGTTTCAGTGTGTGAGGGCACACACATGCCCGCTGCGTGGCTGTTTCAGTGTGTGAGGGCACACACACATGCCCGCTGCGTGGCTGTTTGGGGTGTGAGGGCACACACACATGCCCGCTGCGTGGCTGTTTCAGTGTGTGAGGGCACACACACATGCCCGCTGCGTGGCTGTTTCAGTGTGTGAGGGCACACACACATGCCCGCTGCGTGGCTGTTTCATGTGTGAGGGCACACACACATGCCCGCTGCGTGGCTGTTTTGGGGTGTGAGGGCACACACACATGCCCGCTGCGTGGCTGTTTGGGGTGTGAGGGCACACACACATGCCCGTGCGTGGCTGTTTGGTGTGTGAGGGCACACACACATGCCCGCTGCGTGCTGTTTCAGTGTGTGAGGGCACACACACATGCCCGCTGCATGGCTGTTTCAGTGTGTGAGGGCACACACACATGCCCGCTGCGTGGCTGTTTCGTGTGTGAGGGCACACACACATGCCCGCTGGCGTGGCTGTTTCGGTGTGTGAGGACACACACACATGCCCGTGCGTGGCTGTTTGGGTGTTTGTTGGGCACTACACACATCCATCAGTTGAGGGCTGTTTTCATGTGTGAGGGCACACACATGCCCGCTGCGTGGCTGTCTGGTGTGAGGCACACACATGCCCGCTGCGTGGCTGTTTCAGTGTGTGAGGGCACACACACATGCCCGCTGCGTGGCTGTTTCGGTGTGTGAGGGCACACACACATGCCCGCTGCGTGGCTGTTTCAGTGTGTGAGGGCACACACACATGCCCGCTGCGTGGCTGTTTCAGTGTGTGAGGGCACACACACATGCCCGCTGCGTGGCTGTTTTGGGGTGTGAGGGCACACACACATGCCCGCTGCGTGGCTGTTTGGGGTGTGAGGGCACACACACATGCCCGTTGCGTGGCTGTTTCGGTGTGTGAGGGCACACACACATGCCCGCTGCGTGGCTGTTTCAGTGTGTGAGGGCACACACACATGCCCGCTGCATGGCTGTTTCAGTGTGTGAGGGCACACACACATGCCCGCTGCGTGGCTGTTTTGGGGTGTGAGGGCACACACACATGCCCGCTGCGTGGCTGTTTTGGGGTGTGAGGGCACACACGCATGCCCGTGGCTGTTTTGGGGTGTGAGGGCACACACACATGCCCGCTGCGTGCTGTTTTGGGGTGTGAGGGCACACACGCATGCCCGTGGCTGTTTTGGGGTGTGAGGGCACACACACATGCCCGCTGCGTGGCTGTTTGGGGTGTGAGGGCACACACACATGCCCGCTGCGTGGCTGTTTGGGGTGTGAGGGCACACACACATGCCCGCTGCGTGGCTGTTTTGGGGTGTGAGGGCACACACACATGCCCGTGGCGCGGCTGTTTTGGGGTGTGAGGGCACACACACATGCCCGTGGCGTGGCTGTTTTGACGCTTGTTTGTTGGAATGCGATGGTGTTGGACGCAATCTGTACGCAATCAGAGTTTGATGAGGTCTCTTGGTTAGCATTATTGGGTTGCACTAGTGCTGTAGCGCTAGGTCTGAATCCTGTCTCAATGATCTGGCAGTGCTGTTAGCCGGGTGTGGCACTATGGCTCATGTTAATTAGCTGAATGCGTTGCTGTTTCTCACACACCATGAGCCACTCCTGATAAGAGCCAAAGATCCACTTGTATCAGAGTGTTGGAGGCCAAAAGGAACTTCCCAAGATCCAAAGCACCCCCTTATCTGTAAAACATAGTGGGGCTGTTATGGTTTAGGCGGATATGGCTGCCACGGGTCCTGGCTCACTCTTCTTCAGTGATAACGTGACTGCTGATAGCAGCAGCAGAATGAACCCTGAAGTGTTCGGAAGCATCTGCTCAAGTTTAAGCAAATGCCTCCAAATCTATTGGTTGTCACTTCATCCCACAAGAGAATGATCCCAAACATACCGCTAAAGCAACAAAGGAGTTTTTCGAAGCCAAAAACGGGAAAATTCTTGACAGGCCAAGTCATTCACCCAATCAGAATCCAGTAGAACATTCATTTCATATGATGAAGAGAAAACTAGACAACTAGCCCCCAATACTGTACAAGCAGGAGCTGAAGATGACTGCAGTACAGGCCTGGCAGAGCAGCACCAGAGAGGATAATCAGCACCTGGGGATGTCTGTGGGTCACAGACTTCAAGCAGTCTTTGCATGCAAAGGATATGCAACAAAGTACTAGATATGACTACTTTAATTAACGTAACATTAAATTCATTTGCCCAAACATTGTGGTGCCCTCAAATTGGGGGCTATCTAAAAAAACGTGCTGTAATTTCCACATGTTGAAACTGAAGTGTCTAAAAATACCCTGAGATAAAAGCAGATCACTTTATCTTCATCTGAATTGTTTGATTACAAATCTAAAATAGTGGAGTAAAAAGCCAAATCAAAATATGTATATGCCTTTGTCCCAAACATTATGGAGGGTGCTGTGTGTATGTGAAGTGACTCACAGGGGGAGTATGGAGGCTAATTAGCTCCAGCGGCTAACGCTCCAGGGCTGCTGTTTACCGCTGGCGTTTGAGAGAGAGGCCGACTTCGCACCCGGCGCTCAGAACCTGCCGGATTAGCGGATTATGGAGCCTTTGTGCCACGGGCCGGGGGGGCCGGGGGGCGGGGGGCGGGGGCTGGGGGGGCGGGGGGGCCGGGGGGGCCGGGGGGAGCCGGGGGAACTGTCCGGAAGAGATGGGATCTCTGGATCCCTGACTGTCAGCCGGGAATAAAGCCTCTTTCTGTGCGCTCAGGCGGGTCCTGGAGCCTGAGGAACGGGGGAAGGGATTAGAGAGGGGCAGAGACAGAGGCCCTCATACCTTCATTAGGCCTTCCTCCTTTCTTCCCTTCCTCTCTTCCTCCCTTTCTCTCTTTCTCCCTGTCAGTCGCCACCAGCAGTGTGATTAGTGTCTAACTCTGACAGACCGTCTCCTCCGTCTCAGAGTGTAATGATCCCGGCAGAGTCTGCGTGTGAATGAAGTGGCTTTCTCCCAGAAACGACTTTTAAAAACTTTCTTTCTCTATTTTTCTGTTTTTTCTTCTTTTGCTTGATGTATGAGAGTAGAAGTGGGGAGCTCCAGTCCCCAAAGGCTGTGGAAATGGCTCTGCAGGGCAGCCGTGGAGTTTAATTATCGATGATTGATTTGCTCAGTGGGAAATGGTGCAGCAAAGGTGGCAGTGTGTTCTTACTGACCCTGTATACAGACCCTGTGTACTGACCCTGTGTACTGACCCTGTATACAGACCCTGTATATAGACCGTGTATACTGACCCTGCGCTGCATGCTCTCTCATTACATTACAGGCATTTAGCAGACGACAACTTTTTACATAGCATTTTACATTGTATCCATTTATACAGCTGGATATATACTGAAGCAATTTCGGTTAAGTACCTTGCTCAAGGGTACAATGGCAGTGTCCTTACCCGGGAATCGAACCTGCGACCTTTCGGTTACAAGTCCAGTTCCTTACCCTCTGTGCTACACTCCGTCCACTCTCTCGCTCCCCAGCGTCCTGCGCTCTCTGATAGCTGGTAGCAGCAGAGGACGTTCAGCAATGAAGGTTATAACGCCCCCCCAGCAATGAAGCTTATAACCCCCCCCAGCAATTAAGCTTATGAATAGATAGATATATTCAGGGTCTGGACTGAAAATCCATATTTTATGATTAATATGGAAAGATCACATCCTTGCTTTTGTCCAGCGGCTGAATTGTCTGTACTGGACGGTGCGTGACTGTGGAGGTGCTGGGGGTGGGTTGTGGGTCGTGGTGGGCGGGGGGCGGGGTGCTTGGGGGGCGTGTTTGATCTCTGGAGAGGGCAGGGTAACAATCCTAATCTCCGCTGGTTTATCGCACCCTTCTGCAGCTGGGGCACTGGTGTCCCTAAGCTCTGCGCCCTCTCCTCCGCGCCCCCCCCCCCCCCCCTCCCCCAGCACCTCCACACACGCCCCTGTGAGGGACCCACAATGCTTTGATTCAGCCCGGCTTTTCTGCTGCTGGGGGGTGTGGGTGTGAGGGGGGGAGTGGGGGCTAAGTGGTTGCTACGGAGACCAGGCCTGTGAGGGGTCTCTCATCAAAGCCAGTTTGACCTTTGACTCCTGTGCTCTTTTTCTTTAGCCCCTCCCTCGGCAGGCTGGCCGGGGGTTTATAATCCCTACCCCCCCCCCCCCGGCCCGACCCCGGCCCGACCCCAAACACCCTCAGGCAGGTGCCCCCCTGTGGAATGCAGACGTATTCATGTTTAAAAACGCGGTTTGCTGAATGAATAACTCCGCCTCACACCTTAGGAGACGCCGTTCCTTTCTTCCGAGCCCCAAACATGTTTAGCCTCTCCCTCCCTCTCCCTCTCTCTCTCCCTCCCTCTCCCTCTCTCTCTCCCTCCTCTCTCTCTCTCTCTCCCTCCCTCTCCTCTCTCTCTCCCTCTCCCTCCTCTCTCTCCTCTCTCTCTCTCCTCTCCTCCCCCCCCCCCCCCCCCGCCGGATGTGTCCTCCTCTCCTTGTGACCGTCTCCTCTTGCCCCTCCTCCTCTCTCCGCTCTCCTCTTCTGCTCTATGCATCTCCCCACGTCCCTCCCCGCCTCCTCCCCCCGCCCCAGTCCCCCGTGCCTCGGTTGCCCCGTCCCCTCGCGCCCAGTCACTATGCCCTCGCCCGCCCCTCCCCCGCCCGTCCCCTCGCCCATCCCCACCCCTCCCACCACCCCGTCCACACGCCCACCCACACACCCGCCAGCGTCCCACACCGCCCCACGCACCCAACCCCCACGCCCACACACACCCACACGCCCCACCCGCCCTCCGCCCCCCCCACCCCACCGTCCCAGCCCCGCCCCACGTCGCCCACCGCCACACCACTCCACACACACACACACAGACACACGCACACACACCCCACACACACACACACACAGACACATCTACACACACACACACACTCACTCATCTGAAAGTGAAGCCGTCATGCTGAGAGAGGTTTCCTTTACGTGTTGCCAGTGTTGTGCAGTCCTTAGCTCTATAACTAGCGTGGATTTTTTGCTTTTTTAAAAAAAGCTTCTTTAAATTTTCCCCAGAGTCAGAGGCCTGAGATGAGTTTTATGAGTTTGCTTTAACCTTGCGAAAGCCTCCCACTCAGGTGTGTGTGTGTTTGTGTGTAGGTGTGTGTGTGTGTACGTGTGTGTGTCTGTGTGCTATATTTTGCTGGCAAAGTATTTTTATTTGCTGTTCGGATAATCACTTTTGTTTCCAAAGAGCACCACTCTGACTCTCCCAGTTTACAGTTTATACCTTATTAATGATGTTTACTGCTCTCAGTGTTCCTAAAGCATCTATTTACTTATGTGTGTGTGTGAGTGTGTGTGTCTGTGTATATGCTTGCATGTGTGTGTGTGTGTGAGTGTGTGTGGCTGTGTATACGCTTGCGTGTGTGCGTGTGTGTGCTTGTGTCTGTGTGTCTGTGTATATGCTTGCGTGTGTGTGTGTGTGAGAGCGTGCGTGCGTGCGTGCGTGTGTGTGTGCATATGAATTGCATGTGTGTGTGTATGTGTGCGTGTGCGCATGGTTTGTTTTGTGTGTGTCTGTGTGTGTATGTACGTGTGTTTGTTTGTGTGTAGATGTGTGTGTGTGTGTGTGTGTGTGTGCTTGGTTTGTTTTGTGTGTGTGTACATGTGTGTACGTGTGTGTGTGTGTGTGTGTGTGTATGTGTGTGTGTGTGTGTACGTGTGTGTGTCTGTGCGTGTATTTGTGTGTGTGTCTGTTTGTGTGTTTGTGTGTGTGTGTTTGTGGTTTGTTCTGTGTTTGTGTTTTTCTTTGTGGGACTTTCACTGGAGGGAGGGATCAGAGGG